>NW_009661368.1:9342649-9367256 GCF_000708025.1 Charadrius vociferus
CCCCCCCCCGTAGCATGATTTAAAAAAACTTATAAATGTACAGGTTGTTCTAATAGAAAGTACTCTGCTTTATTGATCGCCTCAGGCCGGTGTAGTGACAATAGCACCACATTTCCCCCCCTCCCCTCAGGTTGTTTTAAGCATTCTAGAAGTTCATAAGGATTTATAAAGCATTGCTGTAACTGGTGACATTCAGCAGGGGGTAACAATGAAGCAGCAGTCTGGGACAGCCGTGTGACCAGCAGAAACATGCTGGTCTTGGAAACTGGTAACTTACATACACCAAAAATTACTCATTAGTCAACTGGACTTCAGAGATACAGGACGTCGGGAGGAGATGCCATTTGCAGAGATGGAAAGCAGTTGTATCGACACTGATCAACTTCCAAAGCATTGCAACTCAAAGCATACAGTTAGGGCTGATCAGCAAACAGGTAAGAGGCAAGTAAAAATATGGTAACAATAAAACACTGAAAATTCATTTTATCACACCAGTACAACCCGTGTGATGCAGTGTATCTCACCTCCACACAAGCTCTTGATATCATGAATGTTGTTTTACTTCGTAATTGCCAAAAATGCATAAGGTAGCTAAAAAGATCTGGAACGCATAACAAGAAGGTTGGTCTCATTTCTGGCTATAAAAGCAACGTCAAGTGACAGATGTGTAAGTTAAAATCAGCACCGCTAGCTGGGCTGATGGCATTCAGTGCTCCAAGCACATCTGCAGTATTTGTACCACTTCTCAACACTTCAGCTGCTCTTGTCCATGACAATCCCTGTTTTTCAGCTCATCTGCGTAACCACCTCAGATCCTGTTCCATCTTTTGTTTTTGTTCTGAGATGTCCTTCATTCCATGCCAAACCAAACCCATATATTTGTTTAGTATAACTCTTGGTTTTGAATAATGCAAGTGAAACCCGCCAACTCTTTCTAGCCAATACATCAGGACTAATTTTTAGAAGCTTCAGCAATGTACAGCAACATGCTCAAATAATGTACGGCTGTTCTTCCTTAAATCCCTTCTCTGCTGGAGAAAAGATGGTCACGTGATGTCATAAAGGGGTGCATTTTCTTTCCCAGGTCCCTGTTACTCTACTTTGCTTAGTTAATTAGATTTGGAGCCTAGGATGTTCTTGGCTTACTATTTTTGTTATTTGTGGGGGTTTAATTTATAGCATAAACTATGGACTATGTCATAACATTTTGCTAGATTTCAAATCAGGCAAGAATTGAGTTCATTGACACTTTGGAGTACAGCTTTCTTTGGCTGATACTTTGGAAAAGTTATCTTCTTTCACATAATCTCAGGTTTTATTTTTATAAACAGATTCTCTCACTGAGCTAGGCATTTTCAGTGTAGTAATTAGTAGAAAAGCTTCATACATACCCGCGAATTAACTGGAAACTAACAGCGAGGAGTAAGACAGAGGAAACTTTATACAACATATAGTCATACGTAATAAAACCCCCTGAAGTAAACAACTGTTCAGTTTTGCTGCCCAGACCTCTCCAAGTTCTAATTTTCCTGAAAGTACAAAGTACACCCTTAAGCATTTGATGATCCCCATCTTCAAGGGTTTGCCAAGTTGTAGCATCTTACCACAAGAGACAGGTCTGAACTCACTTGCTTGTATTTGAAGGACTCGCCCACATTTTCATCCAGGCTGAAGGTTTTATAAAGCACAGCATTGTTTAAGTTGAAAATTTACGAAGTCTAATGAATGTAGGTTGTCAGGTGTTTGTTATATATAAATAATGTGTGTACATTTAATATTGTGCAGATCAGATTCATTGAAATAGGCATGCACGAAGGCCACCTGCAATACTTCGTCCTTACCAATGACACAAACCAACCCTCACTTTATTAACAATTCAGCCGTGGCAAGACTAGAAGGCACCTTGTTGCCAAGGCAGGTTTTTGGTTAACAGGGATGAACACTACAGGGAAACTCTGAAGAGCACCTGAAATCTTTGTACTGGAACAGTTTTAAAGAAGTTTCATCCGTTACAAAACTTTTACCTTAAAAGCTACGAAAGACTTGACCCAAGTAAAACATTATCTCATATTGCGTGTGCCTATGCAAACACATGTAAATACGTTTTTCTCTCTATTCTAGCACATTCCTTGTGTTTACTGTTCCTACGCTCTCTCCGATGCATGTTCATACCCCCTTATATGAATTTATACATATCTGACACTCTTCAAAAGCAGTTTATACACATCTAAGAGGATAACTTGAAAACAGCAGGTATGGAACAGTAAATTATTCTAGGTCTCTTGTAAAAAGATGACAGCGTGCGTCTTCTGCACGTGAACTGCAGCCAGTTGCTTAGTAGAAACTTATATCCAACATTTACAGGTGAAATAGCAGTATCAGAAACAGGACTTTTTTTTTTTTGGCTTAATTACGCTTTTGAAGGCTGCCATTAACTGAACAAGTTAGACTTGCATCACGCATCGAAACAAGAAAACTACATCTTTTAAGCATCACACAAGACAAGTAGGATAACTACAACCAACTCCGTATTTTTGTGCTCTACATAACCACCAAAGCAAAGGTTTAAAAAAAGCTACCAACCAGCTGGCTGTGTTAACAAATAAGAAAGGATCCCTTTCCAGCATGACAGGCCCCCACCACGCTGTGCAGACATTAAAAGCACTTTACAGTTTTGATTGACAGAAACCTGGCCTAAGCAGCCCAGAATTTTACGTTTCGTGCAGTCTCAGCTAAAAGCAATGTATTAAATAACTTGACCCTGGTAGAATTTGTCAGGCCTCGCGCTGGTTGACAAGCCTGCGTGTGGCCCGCGGTCTCTCAGACACCGTGCGGCAGAGGAAGGAAGCATTACACAAAAGCTGCATTCTCTCTGCTGTTTTCCCCCATCCCCTCTTTGTACAAGTTCGTCTTCTGCCTTTGTCTGTGCATACATAAAACAGGAAAAAGCTACAGTTTCTGAATGACCAGTAGTCAGGACGTTTGGAAACCAGCTCTTCGAATCATCACTTAGATTCACTTCTGCCATGGTACTGCTTACATTCCTCTTCTATAATTCTATTACTAGAAGGACTATTTTTTAAGATGTTGGGAATTTTAGAACCATTTATAAACAAAGCCAGCACATTTATAAACAAAGCTTTTTATTAATAAAATGTTTACACCTTTTTTTTTTTGTTTGCACAATACATCAGACTGGTAGTGATTTAGCATGGTATTAAACTATAAAAGTTTATTATGAATGCTTAAGCTGAAAAGGCTGTTTACATTATGCCAAATCAACATTTCTTTATTTGCATTCTATGCACTATATGGGAGTGTAACAATTCAAACAAAAAGGCGAGAACAAAAGCCTGGTTTTCCTCATTAGCATCTACCAACCAACAATACAGACAAACCTGTACACACTCTCAGGACCAGCCCAAGAGAAGACTAAAAAAAGTCTCAAAACATTCATAAGCTTGGGAATTCATCACTACAATATTTCATCACTAGTAATCAGACTACATTTCATGCAGTGAAGCAATGGTTGTAAATTTGTGCAGTTTACAGTGCTGCAAATGCTCTGTAACTTTGAGCGGCTTAAGTTCGTTTTAGTAAGAGATAATATAATAAGAAGGCACAGACCTTGCCACCTTTGTAACAGGTTAACCCAATCCTGTAATGAAAAGGCAGAACATTCTTAAAGACAAGATGCTGATACAAAGGTTAACCTTCATGCTTCATTTTACAGGCAAACATTTATTACACTGCAAGAGCTATATGCATATCAGGTTATTTTTGTGCCCTGAATACACAAATGCAAAGTTTCTTGTTTAGAAGAAACATTCAGAATGATTTTTTTTTTTTTTTAAAGTTCATTTAACTGGGGGTGGGGAGTACAAGGGGGAAGGTTGCCAGGAAGTCTTAGGTGTCTTACAGCTACAGAAATGTGATCCATTTCTGTGTCTTAAATCAATTGACTGTGTCACAGTTTCAATGTTGGATACGCAATATTCAGAAATACGAAGCACAAAAAAAGGAAGTTAAAATATAGAAGTGCTTACATCGTGTTACTAGCGCCTTAGAGTAATTTGCTCCCCGGGTGAATGTGCTTTTAGCCTTCGTTATGTGGTATACTACAGTAGTGGTACATGTCTCAGCTGCTGTTTTCGTAACAGTTTCATACAGCTGTACTAATGAATTACTATTTTGTTTACAAATATTTGCTGCTGTGACAGATACTTCTAGAACCCTTGAGAGGAAAAAGACACTCGCCACCTATTCTTGGCTAAATCCCATAAGGAAACAAAGAACAAATTGTCAAGAAAACATAATGGATTTAATAGGAAATACATACTGTAACATGAGTAAAAGAGAGGCAAGATAGTAGCAGTGAATCTATCGAGGTGTCAGAGTTACAGCATATCCAAGTGCAACAACCGGATGGAGTATCACACTCACAGAGATGAAGAGCATGACAGAAAGGGTGGTCTGTGTCCTTCAACAGTTGAAGAAGTAGCCATTGGTTTGTTCAATAACACATACATGAAAACATTAACAGAAATGAAGCAAAGAAAACCCCAACCTTCTTAAAAGAAGAGTACCTTTACAAAGGTAATTAGCTCCTTGAATAAAATTCGTTCTTAGTGTTTAAGTAAAAAATTAAGAACCCCAACTTGCAGGATGATGAAACGGGAAAAGCAAAATTGTTTCTTCTAAGTGGTCTTTAATCTAGAATGAGAGCAGTTTCAGCAAATGCTGTCCCCATTTTCAGGGGGATAAATCATCCTACTGCCTTGGTTTTCCATGTAAAATAGGAAGCACCAAATGACTCTAAGCCACTAGAACTTTTCTAAGTATTTCTAAATATCTGTTTATAGCATGTACGCTCTGACAACACTATGTTAAAAATTCAGGGTTGGGTGGGGTGGGGGGAAATGGGAGGGGGAAGGAGGAAAAAGCTGACCCTAGGACCATTTCGGCATGTCAGAGACTGAGCCCATCAGTACTCTTGGGTTTCAGGATCGTCATATATCCCTTGAAAGATTTGTTATCTGTGATACTTTATAGATGAAGTTTGGTAATGCTTGTTAGATTTTTCCAAGTCATGCACTTTTGACTCTAGCTGACCAAAAAAGGGTTCGCATTCAAACTTTTGAGACCTCCAAAATATCAGAAGGGATTTTTCAGAAACAAACGTTGGTCACAGAAGGCCTAATAATTTTAGGGAAATATATTTTGGCATCTGAATTCTTGTATGAGAAACAAAGATGTGGTTTCAAGCCCATTTCTTTTGACAAGCTGGAGCCATATGACTGTAAAATGGACAGCTGACATGACTTTTTTTTATACTAGAACATGCATTTCTATCTTAGATTGTCAATTCACACCAACCTCTTATTTCTATAAATCCTCTCTCACCTACTAGTACTAGGGCTGTGGTCTATTACTAGGAATGGGATCTGAACATAAAATTCTAACAGTTTTATTCAGAGAATTTTGTGCAGATTTTTAGAAGCTTAATTCCAATCACACAATTCTCTGGCTTGAAGTTAACTGATCTGTGGCATACCAAGTCTGAGGTCTCTGTAAAATGACTTCCCATTAAAAAAAAAAGTTAAGAAAGTTTGTCCCTCTCTCTTGTCCATGAACAGAAAAGCCTCCTTTTTTAGAAGTTTAAAGTGTTTAAGAAAGATACATGAAGCTTTTCAGAAAATGAGTAGGCAGCGTAGAAGTTTAAGTCAGTCAGTTATTCAGGTTCTCCTCATGCTTGAGATCTTTTTTTTTCTTCTATGTAACTATTGCTGCTTATAAGTGAGGTTCACTACAGAATCACTAGCTACATAGTTCAGACAGCTTCTGTCCTGTAAATCATCAATTCCCAAGATACTCTTTGCAGATTGCTGACATAGCACACCACAAATAGACTACACCATCCTTAATAAACACTAAAGACTGTTTCACAAGAAAGTAATTCAAACATCACTGCTAAAGCTTCATTTTCCAACTAATACTCAATAGGTTACACTGGAAATTAACACTAACATTACAGAATAATTTAGGATTAACATTGTAACAAAAATCTTGTTGAGGCAAACCTTTAAATCACTCAGGGTATTCAGCCTGAATTAGTTTTTGCTAATTAAAATGAAGCTTTAACCATGAATGTAGGCAACTCCCAATGAATCCCACACCTCTCAACCAGGTTAACGGATTAGACTTCCAAATCAGAGAGTAGGCATCGTCTCCTCTCCTCTTACTCTCTTCCCAAGCATGTCTTGAGCAGGCTGGTAGTGTTACACTGGTATTAGGTACACCAACTCAAGTCTGCATAAAATGCCCCTCTAAACTATTAACGTGTCTGATCCTCCAGCACTTAAAGGAAGGGTCTCACTGATGTCAGTAGGGATTTGAAGGGCAATGAATTGTTTTGTTTCAACATGGATCTAATAACTTGAAGTCTTTACCTTCTTGGCAACCGCAAAAATTGTTAGAATTGCCTTAGAACTTTTCAAAGCACCTATAACAATTTTCAGTAGTTTGACCACTAGATGCTTCTGTTATTAAACATAAGCTTCCAGATTTCAACTACGTCGGCATTTAGTATGCCAGTGTTCAGCACGTATGTAAAATATACTACAAAACTACCTACAGCACAGATGAAGAGCCTGGCAAGTCAGTTAGAGATTTGTAATTTAGAGGCTCAGATGAAGAGACCCTCCAAAACTTAGGGAGCACATTTAAGTTGCTCCAAAGCTTAAACACTAAACATTTATCAAATTATATTTTTGTATAAATCTGTAACTTCCATGGGAAAGAACTGGTGGTGTTTAGAAGCTGAAATAGTTGTATTTTTTCAGTTAAGAAATGCTCTGGATCAATGATATGACATGCACCTCGTTACATTTTTACATACATGATAATTTACCCTTCCAAACTTATTTTGCAGCGATTAATTCCCTTTGAGAGTATCTGAAAGCCTAGCCTCTATGACGAGCTCCATTCACTAAACACAAAGGCACAGTGGAATGAAACTTCAGTCCTGAGGTTTTTCAACAACTTCTTAACAGAAAAGAAGTTATTAAAAATTTAGCTGGAATGGTTGATAATCAGCACTCCAAACACTCAAAGGCTAATGTATCTCCAAAGAGAGAAGCTGTGTTAGGACAAAATATAATCAATTTCAGCAAGCCTAGTGCAAGATGAAAGCAGACGGCCTCACAAATTATTAATACAGAAGAAACCATTTTTCTCCAACAAAAATGAAACAATGAACATGTGCCTCATCTAGGGAAGACTGCATTCCAGCTTTCAGCTAGGGCCAACTGATCAATAAACAGTTATCTTGGCTCAAAAGATCTTACATCAACAGTCTGTCATTTTAAATAGGCATGTGTTAAAAAGCAGCCTCACTTCAGTGTTTGTAGTTGGGACAATCTGAAACACTGGCAATTTCCATGTTTGCATTAGCTGCAGTAACTCATGATCAGACCTGCAAAAAGGATATGAAGTATGCTGGCATTCCACTCAGATTTGTAACAAAACAAAAGGAGTCTGAGGCATTAAGACTTGGCTACATTTGAGAAGGGCCAGATTGTTGCTGCTGCTTTAGTGTTTTGGGGTGGGGTTTTTTTATTTGTTCTTGAAGTCTACTTTTGGTGTGCAGCAAATATGTGAGGACAGATCAGAAAGCAGTTCATAAAGATTTACTAAGCTCTGGAGAGAACTACAATAATCTCAATATTAGCCTAGCTCTCAGTCCTGCCTAGAGTCCAGTATTTTCTTCTCAAGTCAATAAATTTTGGATAAATACTATTAACTATTTTCGTTATCTCACTGAAAAAGAGATTTAAACTCCATTTTTACCACATGCTAACAGGCAATAACAATAATTTAGAAAGTCTGAAATTTCTTTTTCTACTAATCTACACGAAAGATATTCCCAGTATCCGAGACTTTCCTTTTCCTACTATGATCTTTCCAAGTTCAAGAATTTCCAGATATATTACTAACCAACTTTAATAAAAGCAGTATTTTCTGTATGACAGTTACGATACTAAAGCACCCGATATCTTGGTATAGAATAGACTTCTGAAGCGCTGTGAACATAAGATGTTTTAAAAACCTAGCTGAATTAGATAACCACACAATTTAGTTTTAAAAAAATTGCCAGGAGTAAGAATTGAGATATTTCAAAGAAATTAGGGATTTCCATGACTGCCACTGTGAAAGTTCTACATTTAATTGTTAACCTGCTTTTTTATAATTAAAAATCTGCCCAAGAACAAGTTTACTCTGGTCTGTCTTTATTAATTTTATTTCCATCAAGCATTTTGCAGGAGTACTGAAAGTTTTCTGTTCGTAATTTATTTGCTTTTGAGTGACAGAAAACAATATATCCTACATCAGGCTGAACACCAAACACGTATCTGTCTCTACTATGAGATGCTTGAAAGGGGCTTGACGTTTCAAAGGGGCTTTGAACAGCCTTTGTTTGATGAAGATTTACTTCTTGAGCTCTCTATAAGCACGTAGCCTCTACAGCTGTGGCAAAGAAGGCATAATTGAGAATGCAGGGTAAGTAAAAGGCATGATAAAAATGTAGTCACCAACTTTCATTAAAATATACTGACCCATTCAAAAATCTCACTGTAATAGTTCACCTGTTCTGCTACAGAACAGCCCTGCAACAATTTTCACTAATAAAAACTGATCCTGAAGTACACATCCTTTCATTTCTTACAAACTTTTCTACATTTCCTTCACAGAAAATATTTGAGATGACAGAAAACCAGATTACCAACAAAGAATACGCATCATCAACATGACCTCATTTTGATACTAAAGCTAAACAGCGTATTTTAGTATATACTCAAGTCTATTAAGCTCTTTTTCTTCAAAAGTATAAAGTTTCTCACTAGTGCTGGTAAAAAATAAATAAAATAGCACAAATGGGTATGGTCAACCTATAGTTTAATTGAAAGCATACTAAAACAAATACAGAATAAGCTAAACACTGATTTGCTAAAACCCCTCACAGATGAAAAAGCCCAGGAACCAAGAGGTAACGATCTACATTACCACACGTCTTAAGGTTACTTCCTATTTGTACTTTTGTGCCCAAAACACGAATGACTGGGCGCACCACAAATGAAAACCTGTTCAACAGAGAGACCTCACGCTACACCAACAGCATTCTCTATTGGCCCTTTCAAATGCGATTGAAAGAATTTCAGTCTGCCTCTGGATGAACTCACAGTGACAATATCTAAAATGCAGGAAAAAACTGATGGAGGTTCCCCAGGAGTTTATCCATAGGTGTGGAATGGAAGGAGTGTATAAGATTGCATTATTTTTTACTGGTTTTACATAATTTATAATACTTTAAACACTGGTCTCATAAATATAATATGAACACTTTACACATGCCAAACAATTAAAAGCTCCCCTCAAAAACTTTTAGGTCTTATCAGAACCACTGGCAGCATCTGTTTACAGCATTTGTTTTTAGTCAGTAACCACTTAATATAGTCAGAACTACAACTAGGTTTTCTTCAACCAACACCTTCATATTAAAAAACTCGTAGGAACAAAAAAGATGCCTATAAGCATACCAGTTTGCCTTAAAGCAATTAAAGTCAGCATGAAAAAAAGATTGTCTGTGGTTTAGTATCTGTTGCTTGTGTCCCCACCCCCGGCGCATGTTATCATTAAATAAAAAGTGCAAATGGGATTTGGGGACTGGATGGACTGACTTGCCTATTATTTGTCTTCAGTTGCTTATTCTGTAGCCACCTCACATCAATTGTCCCATCGTACTTTGGATTAGCTACAATTAAATTTAAAATAAGGCTCACTGAAGAAAAGGAAAGAATGACATCTAACTTCCAGACTCCTCCCACCCGAAAGTCCCACAAAAGTGCTCATTTCCCTTTTTACAAAAAGAACCCTAAAATCTTGATTACAAAACTATTAAACATTTCAGTTCTACCGTCCATATAGTCACCTTCCTTTCAAGCAAGGCCAAAAAAGTGATGATGGATTCCCTTTGAATGCAAGAGATACTACACTTTTTGTAAGTAAACAAGCTGACATTACGATTGCAGTCTTTTCTGCGAGTGTACAGATGTCAGATGAACTGGTCCATTTTTGTGGGACCTCGGGTATACGAACACCAGCAGATAAAGATCTAAGACTGATAATACAAACCCAACGTGAACTATTAACTTCCAAGACCACCTACTCTATAAACAAGTCTGATTTTCTAAGGGATCAGTCAACAGCAGCTGCGCTTTGTCACCGATGGCTGTCTTCTAAGTTTGAAGCCCTTACCGCTAGATGGGGGGTTGGTGTCAGTTGATGGAATTCTCCGACCTACAAGGAGGCAGAAAAAAAGATTGTAACAAACATTATACTTGAAACTAATTCTAAGCATTCAGTGTATGTTTTGTGTATAAAAATGTGTCTTCAATTAGTCGTACGTCATCAACGATGACTTTCCTGCGTAAACAGAAGGATGGCAGTTACCAGTCTACACTATGTCTGTAAGAGGTATGGTTCCACGGAAGAAGAGCAGAGGCAGTTTTAAGCTAATTTTGCAGCATTTACACTTCAGGCTAATCTAGACTTGGACAGTTAAGCTATAAAAGCACCCAGAGAATATACTCTGCAGGATGCAATACCATCTGGAGTATCTTCATTGACAACTACCATCTTGCCCTGTGTTTCCACAGCACATCACCTGCATCGGGCTTAGCACAGAAGTGCTTGTGAAGATAGCTGCTTTAGTCATCTAATCAGTCCTAAAAATTGGCAATTCCTGGTTGAGTATTCTTTTCTGAAGAGGATTTATGATTTTTTTTTTCCATAGTTTATTGAAGACCAATTTTAGAGAGCAACTATTAAGTCAGTAAATCAAGGAAGCTAATCTACAGTACATAATTTTACATCAGCTTCAATATATTCAACTGCTTGTAAGGACCCCCACTTCCCCCCCCCCTTTCTTTTTTTTTTTCTTAAGTCTAATGTTTCTGTGGTTATTCAAAGCTAAACTGCAGTGCACAGACACACAAATAGACTGCTGTTTGTCCTCTTTTCACAACCAGGCTGACACTCTTGGACATTGGTGCTGCTGCCTGAAACATATCCTGTAAATAATATTGCATGGAATTCACTTTGGAATACTGTGAGCTCTTCATTCACACACAGAAAAATTGTCATTGTTGTCCCTGCCATGAATGAGACAGAAAAGATATGCAGTTTAATTAAAAAAAAAAAAAAAAAAAGGAAGGCATCACAAAAATACTTGTGGAAAATCTACACCCAATCATTGCTATTTCCCATGCAGCAATCTGGCATTTATGAATGCTTATATTTTTGAAAACGCACCATTTTGAATAAGTACAAACACTAAGATTGAGAACTTCCTCATGCCATTTCCTTTCCCTTTCTTAACTTTGGAAGTACTAACTGAAACTTTCAATAACAGATACAGTAAGATGACACTGACTTTCGACATGAGTGCTTGCTATTTATCCAGCAGCATCACAGTAGGAATATTTAGAGGTCATTAGATGACCAAAAATTATACAGCTCATTTTGCAGTTTGTATTCATGTCAGATTGTAACAAATTTGAGTCAGTATATTCTCACCTAAATAGCATAAAAACTAATAAAGTAATTAAATTTCTACTTGAACATCTTTCAGAAAAAAACACATTAACTGTTTAAATACTTACTAATTTCTATAAAGAGTTCATTAATGTTTATTGCATTTTTCGCACTTGTCTCTACAAATATTGCATGAATGGAATCTGCATAGTCTTTAGCATCTTTTTCCATGACTTCTCTGGAAAACAAAGCAAAAAAAACAACTGTGAATGCAAAAAACCGCCCACATTATTCAAAATATTAAGGGCTAGATTAAGCTTTTAAGTGTCTCATTAAATGAGTATTTTGTGTTTTACCTGTCTGGTACCACAGTGCTCCATCATCCTGAAGCTGATGCTCATTCTTTACTCTGTGCTATCTCCCTGCCTTGAGGTATGAGCATCACTCCAACACAACTGCAAACTAAACAAGGCCTTAATCCACCTGACAACATTACAGCGGAGTTTGTTTCTTGAGTGTGCTAAGTGTAGGTCTGCAATCATCAGGTTGTGCTTTAGTCTTCACACAAACAACAGTTTTAGATGTACTGAAAAGATCCTACAGCATTAGTTCCACTAATCCAGTGGATTTACTACAGCTGTTTACAAAACCAAGTATCTCACAACACTGCGCGGATCATTAGCGCAGCATTTACTTTACAGGATGCATGAAGACGTAGCTATGAACAGGAATATATTTAGACTCAGCACACAACAACAGAGTCCAGAAGTGAAAAAGTTATTCTGCACCCCTGAGTAGGCAAGTTGATAAGAAGTATTGTTCCTTAAACATGAAAAACGAAACCCCAATGGGTGGAGAGAGGACTAGACTATACGTTGCATCACTTTGCATACAATTTCTAGAAAACACAGGCTACTTTCAGTAAAAAGGGCCTTCGGATATCACGAGCACAGACTTTGGATCAGTGACTCAAATATTGCCTCTGACTAAGGTACAAGGAATCTTGCTCATTAGCTTGAATAGCAATGTTTATAGAATTTATGATGCCACCTAAGCACCAAAAAATAAGCGTGTGAGACTTAATACTTCATGCCTTGTATTAGTTTTCTAGGTAATTTTATGCTGTATTTCCTTCAAGCGTCATGCTACTTCTAACAAAAGTTATTGGAGCTCACTAGGTAACTGCTATATGTTAACAGTCTGTAAAGCTATACTAAGAACCGACTGCAGTGGTTCTTAAAACACATAACCATCTGTCTCCTTTGAGACACCAGCTGTGGTACCTTTTCCAATGAAATCTAAAAAACAAGAAGTTTGCCCACACCGTCTTTCTGAGTTTGGCTTATTTAACCAGGGCATCAAGAAAAGAGGGATTCTTTTGTTTTTTGTACATGCCTTCTTGAAAGTCTGGCTGTTCATAAAGCTTCTCAAGAACTTTTCCTGCTCCCTGTAACTATTTCAGCCACAGCCAATTCTGCCCCAATATTTAAGCAGGGAAGGAAGGCACCTGAACAAGCAAGTCACAAAAACCTACACAATGCTTTCCAACAGGCTTGAAGTTTTTTCCTAACAAAATGAGGTGCTACAGACTGACAGAGGTACATCTTACAAAGTCAGGTAAACAGCTTGTATTACACTGTAGTTTCACAGGCAGTTCAGGCTTGTGTAACTTGGCACTGCCACCAGAAAAGGTAACCCTGTCTCCCTGTAAACTGCTCGTTCCTAACCCTGCTATCCCACCTATTGCACCAGCAAGTGTTCATAGTGTGAGAATGATAAATACACTTGGATCGGTTTTCCCCCTTTTTTTTTTTTTTTAAATGGTTAGATTTAATCTGGATCCATTTTACAGCCTGATTTACTGCCCAATCACACACGCACTTGCACCAACACAGGGCAGGAAGTGGGCAAGACTGTCCAAGGGCTGACAAACCAGATCTTCTGAGAGCAGAAACAGCTCAGACCCCTGTGAAACTACAGTGATAGTGTAAAACAGCTTAAATGCCTCTATACCTTTCACCTGCTCTGAAATCTTAAAAATATTTAGGACTATGAGCTTAAGTGAAAACCTCCAAACTGTCAACTGTTATTTACCTTACATCATTAAGATCACACTTATTTCCTGCAATAGCTACAACAATGTTTGGAGGTCCATGCTGTCGAAGCTCTTTAACCCAGTTCTTTAATGTTGAGAAAGTTTCCTGATGTGGAAAAAAAAAAAAAAAGAAAAAAAACACAGAAGAAATTAAGAGTCAGAACTGGCCCGTGACAAACAAAAACAACAAACCAGACATTGTAATGCTGGGTCCAGATCAAACTTCTTACCTCTTTTGTGATGTCATACACTATAATGGCTGCTGCTGACCCTCTGTAATACATTGGGGCTAAAGCACGAAACTGAAAGAAAGACACCATACATTATGAATCTGATCTTCCACTGACCTCCACAATTTCATTATTATTATTATTGAAGAAAGTGAAAACTAGCTTTAAAGTTCATATTGGTGGAAAACTTTACAATTACAGGGAGGCTGTGCAGTAGAGTACATAAACTTCCATGAAAGTATTGTTTTACAAGTACCAACCAATAGTTTGGGGAATCAGCAGCGCACCTACTGCAAAAAGCAGGAAGCCAAACTTGACCTTATTTTGACTAGATTAGAATCTCTCATTTAAAAGAATGTAGATTATACACAGACACAAACCCACAGGATATATGCTCAACTTTAAACACTGAGCAAAGGAAAAGTAGTCAAAATTGAACTTGCTTCTTCCTTTTTAAGACACTCCTGCTTTTGGACAAAAAGTAATTTCAAGAAAAGTAGCATATATCACTGCTGATCTGAAGTGTTCAGAAGTTGGTGTAAACCTCTAGCCCCACGGATCAGTCATGGCACTCTTAAATGCTAAAAATGTTGGTTTCTTCAAATCTAACTTATGGCTTTAGGGACTTTGCTTAAATTTTTCCTCAAAAGTTAGAAGCATGTTTAAAACTAAAAACTGCAAAAGCCCACAACTATGTGACCTCTTGCAAACAAAGCTTTAAGGAACACGCTAGATAGTAAAAGGCTACAGTAATTTTATGTAATTTTCAGAATCAAATCTACAGCAGGCGTATTTGGTTGGTAGTGCATTTGCAGGGTACAACCCAGACCTTTGTATGGGCAGAGTGTTATGAATCCAGGACCGAAAAAAGTGATACAGCACATGATTAAAACACCAATCAAGCATTCTTAAAAAGTGTGTTATTCTGCCAATTTAAAAAGAACCAGACAACCAAAACTTTCAGTCAAAGCAGGAAGTAAACTGTATGTAAGCATATGTGATTTAGAGCTTTTGTGCATGTTATTGCTCAGGGTAAAAGTCATGTATAGAATACAGTTTTTCATAAAGACTTATTTGGTTGTAATAAAATACCTATTTCCTTTTACTTAGTACAGTTCAACTGAGAGCAATATTATAAATCATAAAAATCTTGCTATAAAGCAGAATTCCAGACCATTTACATTTGGCTCCCGAATGTTGTTTTGAAAACAGGATTTTAAACACAAAGTTCAGAATACAAAAATATTTAATGGTGGGAAGGGGAAACATGGGCAGGCATTCAGTTCATATTGGGACACAATCCCTCTCTTCCTCCTAAGTACTAAAATGTTAAAGGGAAACCTATTTGGTAAACCACCACTTGGACTCGTTGCAACCTTGCTTTTTGATTATTTGAGTATTTACATTGGGAATAAACCAACTTTCACTTGCTGATTTTGTATTACTCTCATTTGCTGCCTGCTAACACGTAGATACTTTTTTCCACCTAAGAGCAGCCAGCAGATAAAATACATTAACAAAACAGATGTTACTAGAAACACTGAATTTTCCTTTTGCTATTTTTCCAAAGACTTCAGCTTGCCCTCCAGCCTCCAATTTGTGTTTTGACAGAATTATTAAGATGACATAATGTAATTATCCAGAGAAACCGTCAGAGTTGTTAGGTAAGGAGACAAAAATCCTAAATGCCGTAAGTAATCTCTTATCAACTTTACTCAGCGTAGAAGAAATGAGAGAAGAAATAAGCCGTGTGTGTAGGGAGATGAGCTGTGTGAATTAGTGCACACTTCCACCTTCGGAGTGAAGCTAGCCTGCCACTCCCTGAAGCCATTTAGAACAAGGGGTTGCCCAGCGTAAGGTAGAGCTGTTCGCTGCTGGGCTTTTGAAGTGGAAAATAGCAAATGCTTCTCATCAAGAAGCCAGGACTACAAATTCTGTGCATTACGCACCATAGCTCAACAGAGACATTTCAGTTTCAAGAACAGTGTGGACATTTTTGGTATTCCACATCACCACGGAGGGCACCCTTTCCATAATTCATTGTCCAATGTGCTGCACAACCAGAAAAGCGTGATACAGATTTCAGGGCAAGGCAGGTATGCTGCTAGTAATAAGTGGTCTGTAAGCGATAGTGTTGTTCCATTTTGGAAAAAGCAACATCTATGAAAATACTGACATCATTTCAAAGTAAATATCCTTGCTCTCATTTCCCTGGTTTCCTTGGATATATTGGGTCCTCGCTGTGACACATTCTCAGGTGTGGAACGTAAGCTTCCCAGATACCACAGCTCTTGCGTCAGAGCTCAGGTAAGACATCTTTCCTTTTTCAATTTCAAGAAAGGTATCATGCAACTTGCATGGAAGAAAATTAAAGAGTTATCACTCGAAGTCTAAAAACAGAAAGACAAGGAACATGCCAGTCACGTACAGAGATGCTTCCTCAGATTGCAGTGTGCTGAAAGCAAATTATGGTGCTCTCCCATTGCTTGCAAACACAGTTAAAGTGAACAGGACGGAATGCAAACATGTAATGGATGTTTCCTGCCAAGCTGTGGCAGGCATGTTTATAGAGCTTTCCATTTAAGAGTACTAGGCTCTTGAAATTCATGCTGTACTTCTAAGAAGACTCATATTCTACCATTAACATTTCAGAATGGGCTAGGATGTTCACTTAAGGCAAACTATTTATAGCAAGTGCTGACTGACTGCTAGTAATGGAAGGACTTGGATATTTCTGATAACATGGATACTATTGGACATATCCCTGGGACACATCCCTGACACATAAGTTTGCTTTATATGGTGCTGCTGGAACAAAATAAACTGTCATTCAAAAATCTAGAGCACTGAAACGCAGTACAAATATACTTGAGTCACTTTCTCGCTATCGAGGCTGTTATCAAGCTAAAAAGCTAGCAAGTCAGTTCCACCAGGAGTCCAAAAGGTCAAGTGACTCTGACCAGGGATGATTGAGCCTTTACAAGGTGGGTTTTTTGTTGTTGTTTTGGGTTTTGTTTGTTTGTTTGTTTGTGGCAGCGGTGGGTTTTTTGGTTTGGTTTTTTTTTTTTCTTTTTTTTCTTTTTTGGCTTGGGCTCTCTGTTTCTTGAGCCAATTCTGAAAAATGGTACAGCCGCATTTGTCAGTTATTATCTGAAAGCAACAACCCAACCTGATCAAACTGACTCTTACTGGGGACAGCTCTGGTGTCTACCTTTGTTAGTTACCTCACATCCTAAATAAACTCATTGAGAGTCCTTGACAGTTACCAGTAGTTAACAGTCAAGAAACTGCAAGAATAAGCACTATTAATACAGCTACTATAATTTCTACCACTGTTACTAGTAATTCATAAAGAAGCTAATTAACTAGCAAAGTCTTCCTTTTAAATTCTAGGTAAAAATAATGCTTATTAATTAACTGTGATTTAATCTGACTAGTCATTTTCTTGAAAGCTTTTGTTGCCTTCCCTCAGAACTATGCACGCTGAAGAGATCAAAACTCCAATCTACCACATTAAAATTTAAATTCAAAATAGAGTTCTTGACATAGCTTCTAACACCATCAGATTTGAAAAGTAAAACCTTACAAAATAATAAAAGATCAGTTATCACCCATAACACTGCTTGAAATGCTGTTCTTGAACATTTAAACCCACATCCTACTCACAATAATAACCTTAATCCCGAAGCTAACAGAATGTGTCAGCAGTTGTATATTTTTCCAGGATCAGGGCCTTACTTGCACTATGAACACGATCACACATCTCACTTGGATTCTCCTGTTGCCAGTGGCACTGTCTGCAAATACTGCAGTTGAGTGTTTAAAACTCAACCATAGAAATGGTACTAGAAACAGCTGCTGGCTTCCCCCCCACCTTCTTTTCTTTTGAAATGGCACTCCCTTTCAGTAAATCCAAACCCAGTCTTTTGTTTTATAAGTGCTTCTTAGGTAATCATCTTTAACTTTGTACTTTAACCACAATAACAATGACAAAATAAAAACATATTTACAGCAACCTTATCTTGATAGAAACCTGCATAGAAACAAATGTTCTAACAGATATTCCTAAAACCAGATATTCCTAAAATCAGATCACATTGTGACTTTCACGGTCAGGGCTGAAATGCATCCCATGCTCTAGCCAGAACTATCACCACACATATTGGTTCTACTTACCCGCTCCTGTCCAGCTGTATCCCAAATTAGGAATTTATGCAGCTCATTTTGATACTGTACAGTCTTGGTCATAAATGAGGCTCTGGAAAAAAAATTACAGCTTATGCTTTTCAGAATATAAAGACATTCTTAGAACATTACTACCGTGAACTTTTAAAAAAGGTTTACATTCTGACAAAGGTGCTTCCCCCCCCCAAAAAAATGAAGATTTTCATACGTAAAGGCTGAAATTAATGAGGCGAAAGGCCTCAGAGAATGAAATATCCTTTCAGAGGGTGAAATGCAACTAACAAAACAGAAAGAACATAAATGCAAATTTTAAGTTGTATTTTTCATAAGCTTTTGATAAAAATAAAGGATGTATGACCAAAAAAAAATAATAATCAGAGTGATCAGCCTTTTTAACAACATTCTTCCAAAGTGGAGGAACAATCACAGCAGACCACTTAAGTGTACACCGGAAACTTCCAGAGGGAAAGAGATCAAATCCTTTCCCTTTGCATCAGCTTCTTCTATCTCTGTACTAACATTCAGATAAATGCTGGTAAGTCCATACTCGGGAATAAAATATGGGAGATTCGTATCACTACTGGTAGGTGTTAAGACGACAGAGAAATCAACAATGAGTAACTTGCTTTGTTGTCTGCACTCCATACAGCTCCCAAATACTGTCTGTCATTATACACGTCAGTCTCCAGAAGCTGTTGCACATCCAGAAGAGAAACAATAAAATCTGTTCGTATGCTCCAGCCGTCCCCCCAGCTTCTAGATGTTTTACAGGAAGACACTGCAAAATGTTGTAAAGTACTTCTATGCTTTACTTGATCTACTTTACAGGAATCAATGTATTTCCCACAAGAACAGGAATTCAGAGACCTAATATTTTACAAAAGGGAGTTCTTCGCTATATCTATTACCTGTAGACACTTTTTTTTACTAGAAAAGCCAGACGCTGAATTCAAATCCTTGTAGAGCAGGAACTATAGATGCCATAATTATTTTAAGCATACGAGATCCTACATTACCATCTTGAACATCTTTTGTTTGCTTAATTCTTGTCACTTGAAAATACTGCAGACTTCCAAACTTGTTCTACTGCCAGTTTTGGACAGGATGCAGGACAGGATCCTGGAGGTGGCCTGTACTGAAGCTTCTTACAGGACACTTAAGCTTGTGGTAGATTCAAAGTCAGAAGACAAGAGTCTTTCAGCATGATCAACAACATTGAATACCAGAATCCAAGACTCTGAACTTCAGTTTATCTCAGATCTTAAGTACTACTAGGGCACAGATTTTTAATGTCGCCTATAACACTTTTGTAGTAATGTAACTGGAGTCTTTGGACATGTTTCAATGTTATAGGAGGACAAAACAGCTGTCCACATTTAAAATAAAGAAAGGGAGCAATGACACAATGCTCTTCACTGTTAAGAGGTAACATTCTTCCCATTCCTTAAGCTCAGATGGTTTGCCAAATAGTATGTGAATCTCCAAAGTTGATTACTCTTTTAAGAATACAAATACAGGGTTGCAGCATTACTAAAAAGATTCTAACTGCAATGCATTTCAACACACTTAATTAGATGATGTATTTTAGCACCAAGTAACGGAAAATGAAGTGATGGGAGTATCTGTTGTAAAGCACAGCAAAAACTTCCACTTCCTTAAGAGTGCTGCAAATTAAGCATCAATTCTGAATTCTCTAGCCAATATGGAAACAATTTCCTAAATCATAGATTCTCACTGAAAATTTATCTTACTTGGTTCTATAAACCAAAACATTCCTGTACAGTCAATTTGAACTGAACAGCTGTGTTGCTCTAATTCACATCACAACTAAACATATCAAATGGTAGCTGACAATAGAGGTTAAATGCTACTTGAAATTCTTTGACAAGTGGAAGTTTTCATTGGGAAAGACAAAAAAAACCACACCAAACAACCAAAAACCAAACAGCTCAAAGACAAACCACTTCTGGGTCAACAAAAGCCTCCAAACAAGAGCTATCCTCAAGGACTTCTAGCAAGAAAACAGGCATTATCCCTACTGAATTTCCTAGCTGCTTCTCCCAGCCACCAAGCACTGTAACTACCTGAACAAGATGCTCCTGTAAGTAGTTTTACACCCAGTTAATAATTCCTTTTTGATGCTATAATGAAAGACTAGATATTCTGGAGTACCTAGAGATATATGCTGGTCAGGCAAAGCAGAGTATGTCCTCAGGATCCTGGGAGGACAAAGGCTGCAGATTTCTGACAGGGTTTCTACAGCTGCCCATATCTGAACCTGAATGATGAACACTCATGACAACAAAGTATGACTGCTCAGGTAATTCTAAGAGGAGTGGAAACAGGACGGGAAACATGAGATTATCTCATGAACTCAAAAGTCCAGGAGTAAACACAGAAATGTTCTCAGCTTTAGTTTTGTAAAATGCTCAAAACTCCTCTCTAACCCTTGCTTTGTTCTTTCCACCTCCTGGTCTCAATTAGGAAATAAAACTTCTAGAAGTTTCAAAATTAATTTACTTAAAATATTGTGACTATATCTTATTGGAGCCTCACACAATCCCTGCATTTGGGAATGTTTTGATTCATTTATACTACTATAACAAACAACCAAGATACCAAGTCCGCAGACCAATGAACGATTTTGTTAAGACTGTTAAAAGACGGAGATTTTTAGTCTGTCACTTCAAGTAAATAAACTAATCTCAGTACTGTCATTAAATCCATGAAGAAAAACTCTATTCTGCCCATCAGCCTCATTACTACAACAGCTAGCATCTTCTGATTGGGTTCCTGCTTTCGAACAGATAAGTGCTAGACTGGAGGGAGGCGAAAAAAGAAAAAGATGACATCAACCCACATGCCACACAGCCAGAAACCTACCAGATTAAAAGAAAGTGACTTTGGAGGGAAGATAAGACTTGATGCAGTTCATTCCAGTCCTAGCCCTTCCCTGGGAGGAAAGCAAAAAAAAAAAAAAAAAAAAAAAAAACACCACCACAAAACCCTCTCTCCTGAGTTTTCTCCAGATTAGAGAAAATTATACTTTGCCAGGATAGAAGACTCACAGATCACAACCTGCACTCTGCAGCTTTAGACAGTCTTTAGACATGCAGAGCCTAAAGCCATTAAGCACGGTATTTTAGAATTTAGACTCTTGAAAGCAAACTTGAGGAGGCTGCAGTTCACGAGTGATTGCAGATGTAATGCAAATTCCATACTCAAACGTTTAGCTGGGTGGTGACATGGTCTAACGATAGAACAGAGTATCCTGACCAAATAAATAGGCACCTCTCACGTTTGCAAAACTTAAGTCTGTGCTACCGTACCTGGCCACCTACCAGTTAAGCAGCCTTTAATCTCTTTTCCCCCTCCCCCAGGAACTGCATGCATGAACACGGTGGCTAACTTTGCGCCACTGTAGATATAACCCATATTAGCCAACTATTTAACAGACTCTGTGTTTAGAAGTACCTGGATGACTAGGAGTGAAGACAGATAACCAATTTCTCAAACGCCTCAGGTAATAATTAAAACAGCTGGATCTTTCAATAGTGTCCACCTGAAGAAGTTTTGCTTGCAGTTGATATCACTATGGGCAGTAGGTTTGAACTTTCTAGACAACCTGAGGTTAAATGTTTAAGGCAGCCTGCTCCCCTAGTTAAGCAAACAGCAATATGACTACTATCTACATATCACTTTCGTGGTCCTCCAAAAAAGAACCTCTACTGTAGCTAGTTTGGCAGTAACTAAGAATGTCCAACCCTTGAAAATCGAAGAAAACTACTTAGCAACCTGTCTTAAAGGCTATCTTTGTAAACAGGGAAATTAAAATAAAAGCATAGTTCCTGCAGAATGTCTTGCAATTTGATACCAGTATTTACACTCAAGAGAAGAGGTGGGGAGCGCAGCAGGGAGGAGAGCGCGAGCTCATGGGAGCCATGTTTTTTTTTTTTTTTTTTGTTTTGTTTTTTTTTTTAAGAAGGATGGGATGAGACACAGCTCATCTTTATCATCAGGATCTTTTCTGGTCAAAGCTGTGGTAGAGCCTGTGTGACACCTGAGACAGGAAGCTGCACTGACACCCCCAAAGGCTTCTCAGCATCAAGTGAAGTCATGTCCTCCTCTCAGTAAGGAATTACTTGTGGGCAAAGCAGCCCATAAGACACTTGCAAAGCAAAAAGGACATCAAGAGAAATAAAAAGATCGAATCACTCCAAGAATTCCTGATGCTCCCCCTTCCTTCTATCCATGTGGAACTTTGAGCTCAATAACATTGCTACTCTGAGCATTAACTTTCAAATATCCTGACACCAACTGCACTCACAATTTCAGCAGTTACTTCTGAGTGTGTGTATTGCATACAGATGTATAACATTACAACTAATTCAAAGAGGACTACAACCTGAATTAGTATGTTAACTACCTTCAAAAACCTAGGAGAATTGTTATTGTACTCGACTCTTAAAAAAAAATAATCATATAACCTCATAATAATTGGACTTTGAAATTCAAGAGCAGTGCATGAGAAAAGCACACTGTTCCTCTGACCAAAGCATCTATAGTGTAATTTGTTCATAACCCAGGACTCCTAGCAGGATTTTGTTAACTTAGATTAACCATACAAAATGGGTCCAGATCTTACACGTGAAGATGGAAGCTGCAGGAGTGCAGAATACACTGCTACGTTTCCTGAGGTAGCTCGTGAGCTAATTAAGGCTGCAGTCACGTTTATTACCACATTTAGCTGCCACACACAGAGAATACTCAAGTAATCTATTCCAGAGGTACAAATATATAGTAATACAATTTGGTTTTATTCTTGAATAAGTCACATTAACTTTATTTAGCTTCTTACCCTATTGTTGGGTTGATGTTGGGATCAAAGCTATCTTCTACAAATCTCCACACAATACTTGATTTGCCCACACCAGTGTCCTATAAAAAGAACAGAATCAGTTGAAAGAGACTTAGTTACTACAAACAGATGATTCTTTTTGTCCTCAAATCTTGCAATACACTGTGCATGAATAACATGTTCCTGCAGAGAATCTCAGAGAAGTTAGATCCTGAAATACTTCAGGATTATATTCGTTTAGCAGAAAAATGAAAGGTCTCTGGTAAGTTACAGTTTTCTAAACAAAATTGTTAAGACGTTTTTTTATGAAGGACTATAAAAATCTGCATTTATGCTTATTATCAGCTATTCAAACTTTTTTCCTTCCCCCCCAAAAAAAATATGTACAAATTGCATTTGAACAGGCGAGAAAGACTGTCTACCGCTTTTAGTAAAATATACAGCAATTGAGTATGGTACTCCATCTTTGCAAGCCAACGTTAAATTATACAAGTGTGACACACACATTTCAATCTCTGACTAATGCCGTCCCACCCTGCTTAATGAAAGACTTCAAATTTCTTCTGTGACACACCTGAAACATGTTTCTAATGCAACTCTACAGAGCTACAGATGGTCAAAGAGAAAAGGTAACATGAAAATTCGGGGTCACGTATGTATTTGCACCACTGACTCCATCGTCAAGAAAAAAAAAAAATTGTAGAAGGTATATTCAGGAGTTAAATAACTCAACAAACTATTGGCAGGAAAACGGTTTCCAATAGCAGATGGACGTTTTAATGGTCATTTAATTAAGACAGGTGAAGACAAACTTTTTCCTTCACATATCCAGAACCATTAGAATTTTAAGGAAAAAAAACACCAGAGGAACCGCTTCATTTAAAGTGAAGCTTTATGCTATTCCTGCGTTTTCTTTAATCTTCTGAATAGCATAGTAAATTCGGGTACAGTATGTATGCTTCTGTTTATCTTTTTCAAGCCGTATTCCTCTCAGGGAAAAGCGCAGTATCTCAGTTCAGTATTTTATAAAGTTTGCAGTCTCAATAAGGAGAGCAAATCTTAAAAAGAGGAAGGCGGATGCAGTTCCTGGCTCCGGAGCCCGAGGACCAGCCCCCCCGGCCGCTCTCCCTCCTCTCCTCACACGACCACCGCTGTCTCGGGTCAGGTGAACGCCGACAGCAGCAGCAGTCACCCCAAGTGCCTTCACGACGCGAAGGGCGCAGAAACACGCGATTTCCCCTCCGAAGGGTGCGGCGGCCCTCCGGCAGCCGGGCAGAGCTCCCCCGAGGCCGCGGACGGGACGGGGACGCCCCGGAGCCCCCCGGCAGGCCTCGGGCCGGGCCGCGGCACCCTCCGCGGCGTTACGCGCCTGCTTCGGTTTGCGCCACGGCTCTTTCTTCCACCACCTGCGACGCTTCGGGCACTTTCAAAGCCTACGTATGTCGGTTTTAAAAAAACTTCAGGCCCCTTCCCCTCTCCCGCGAGTCCGATTTCAGGCGCTGCTATTTATTTGTGAACTCGAAGCCCGAAACAGCTTGCGAGGAGGAGGGAAGGATACACTGGACGTTGGTGCTGCCTCTCCTTTCTTTTTCAAAGGGGAAGACCGGAAAAAGAGGAGCGACATTCACCTCTGGAGAAAGCCCCCCC
>NW_009661368.1:9367745-9368046 GCF_000708025.1 Charadrius vociferus
CTCGCCCGGGGCTGCTGCCGCCCTCCGAAACCAACCCCTCGGCGTCTCTCTTCTGTTTTTGTTCGTAGGGATCCCCTTGTATTTTGTGGATTTGCAGGATGACTTAGATGATTGTGAGTAACCGGTTTCTATTTTTCTGCTCCCTGCTTAGGCCCTCCCCGCTCTCCCACCCCGGGTCCTCCTGCCGCCCTCCTTCCCTCTCCGCGTCGTCGTCCAGCTCAGGGCGGAGGGAGGCTCTGGAGGCTGGCTGTGCTGGTGGGCAGAGGCTTGCAGGGCGCCGGGGCCGGCGAGTTGGGAGCGT
>NW_009661368.1:9368489-9373607 GCF_000708025.1 Charadrius vociferus
TGCATTGCTCTAGAGCGCGGCTGGGGGGTGTGTGTCATTGCCGCTTTGGATGCTGCGTTGACTTTTCTACTAAAAAAATTGGATTTGTTTCCTGCGAGAGGCTCTGTTTGTTTAATACAAATCCGTTGTTGTTTAATAGTACTTGAAAACGTCTAACAGATGGATTCCGCCCCCCCCCCCCAGTCTAGCATAAATAAGCTAATTTAGGAAGAAGGTGGTCTTCAGGAGCAGCAGGGGACGTTAGAATACAAGTGAGATCTAAAGTATTCCATTGGAAAGATGTGCAGGGCCAGCGCCTCTGCGGGCGGGAGGTCGTTCCGTGGGATTTTTTTACTTGCTGCTCTTTGGTGGTGTCAGTCTTTGAGGTTTCTGCATTTCACTAGTAGGTAGTAAAAAAAAAAAAAAAAAGTGTCGTTTATATTTTGATTAAGTTTTGAAAAGAAAAGTTTGGGATCTTTCTCAGTGTAAGTGATGTATAATTGGTGAGATTAATTGCATGTGTAAGAGTTCTTGGTTTGTTTTATGTTTGTGTTTTTGTGTATTGCAAAATGTCTTTAAAGTTTCTCTTATACAAATAAATTGTAACTGTGAGTTTTAAAGAATGAACGTGAAACTGTAAAGCGTTCTCCTTGCTTAATACAGTTATCTATTTGAAAAGCTAGAAATCTAAGAAAATGTAAGCGTGGAGGGTAGCACCTGAAATACATGTGTTTAGTATATAAGGATTTAAATTTTTGAAAGCCCTGTAAGAAGTTGCTTAAAAAGAGGTACTAAAGGTTATCAAGGTTATCACTTGCTGAAGCAAATGTAAGAAGTTTGTAAGAAGTCATCACCTTAGATGACAAAAAGCATGTATGTGTTGAACAGGATTTATGTGAGAAGAAATTGACTGGCCTGTTTCAATGTGCTTATGCTGATGTAAAGACTCTTGCAGTGAGTTCCTCTAGCAGAAGAGCTGCAATGGTTGTTGCTGTAGCACCTTACTGAAGAGCTGAAAATACCTTCCTCTGTCTGCCTGAATTTTAAAAAAGGAACCCCCCAAAAACACAAACAAAACCCTTGATAGTGTTAACGAATGTTTCACTATTTGAATTGATTGGGTCTTTCTGAATTGCTCCCAGTTCCCTTTCCAGTTTTCTCCTCTCTGTTGTAAGAAGTAAACCCCCAAAACTAGTGTCTTGTTTGAGTTTAGTTTGCCAAGTGTGTAAAGCACAAGCAGTGGAAAGAAATGCAAACTTCCTCTAGTGTTCTCTTGTGGGTCTTGGCCCTGAACGGGGTGACCATCACGAGGAGTTGGGTGTTCGTTCTCTGCTAGTGTTCAGGCTTTGGCCATTCCGCTGAGACTGTAACGGATTTGCCTGGTAGGGCGATTCATAAAGTTTGATGGTTGTAGGCAAAACTTTAGTTTGAGTCATGACGTTAGTAAAAATTATCAGATAAAGAAAGTTTTGCCATAAGCAGTAATTAATAAGCTTTTTTTTTTTTATATGGGTCACTGAAAATTTGTGTAAAAGAAATTAACAGTTTCAGGATGAGCATGTAAATAAAGGGATGTGCATTTTAGAGCATTATTGAAATCTTATTTTATGATATAGAAGTATTCTTTATTAAGTTCATTAATTTCACAATGCAGTTAGAATTATGGCATTGAAAGCTGTCTTCTATTTGTGTTACAGCAGACTTCAGATGTCCCATCTAGACTGAGATATCGTTGTGGTAATCCAGTGAGTAGTCTCGCAAAGAGGTCATGGTGTATTTTAGGAAAATCTCAGTGAAATAAATGACTGGAACTGGATTTTTACTTTCTTAACTAAATTGGTGAAATACATTGAAGATCAATTCCATTAAAACAAATGGAGAGACTGGGGGATTCCTTTGAATTTGGGGAAAAGCTGTAGTAAAATCTACTTAAATTCATCGAGTACAATTTGAAACTTGTATTTTGTAAGACAAGATACTGCATCACCCGGAAAAATAATTAGCTTAATCATGCCCATTGTACAATAAAGAAAATGTGTTTTAAAAATTGTTTTTCCTTCTAAAAACTGCGGGAGAGAAAACGACCTCCTTGAGCTTGTGAAATCATTGCATTCTGCACTAGTATTTGCTGGTTTGCATTCGCAAAGTGGATAGTGACACTAGCTAATGATGTTGAATTGCACCGTTAAATCCTGTGACGCTGTCGTGTTTCTTACAGGCTCTAAGCAGCTTTTGAGCCTAGGCCAAACTAAGGCATGGTGAACTCAAGTTCAACTGTGAATACTGTCGCATTTATTCCTGTTTATAGGTGGACAGATTTCAAGCTTGCTTCTTTGATATCATTAGAGGGGAAAAATACTGAATGTTTGATTCGCCTGTGAAAGTACATTAGATAAGTCAAGAAATACTAGTTTGTTATTTTTCTGTAATTTACGTTCTAATACTCTGGCGTGTTCTGAAACTTTTAAGTACCTATGGCTTCTTATTTTATGGAAAAAGAAAATTAACTTCTTGAGAGAGGACAAAATGGATTCTGCCATGACTGTTCCTTACTTATGTTTACTGAGTGTGGAAAAAATTTCAGGTATTTAACTCTCTTGATCCTGAGCATAAGTAGTTTGTTCTGTTGTCCCTCTGGTCCTAGAAGCACTGGTGTGTGCTTAGCTAACTTAAATGAATAATAGAATTACTCCAAGTAGTAAAATTAAACATGTTTAGCGTGTATACAAAATTAGTCCCAGGTGTAGTATTGTAGTCAAACTTAGAATTGAGATTTACTTCATTGTCATTTGAAATAGTAGGAATTTTGAAATACTTGAAGTGAACTGATGAGAGCCTTAATTTTTAAACTGTTTCTTAATTAAAGAACAAGTGGACACTAGATAAAGTTAATGACAGTTATATTGATTTTTATTTTTTTAAACCCTAGTAAATCTTTCTTTGTATAACAAGTGGCTAGACTCAAAAATAACCTAGTGAAAGCATGTCCAATCTGTGGATTTTAAAATGTACGTACATTATAATTGCGTAGATATAAGGATAGTCAGAGTTAGGTTTGGATATGGCGAGTTTGTTGCAACCTCAGAATGGAAATCTGCGCTCCTACATATGCCATATGACCTCCTGTAAGCTTTCAGTGATGCAATAGGTTTCTTTTGAAGTAGCAAATACTGGATGCTGCCTCTTCAGATACTATGCTTGGTGGGAAAGCTAGCCCTAGAGCATGGGGACAGGTCAGTCCCAGACAGATCTGTGCAGTGTAAATTATATACACTTGTGCAGATGGATGTTTTGAACCTGACAGAACCCGAAAATACATAAAGAGCAGCCACTAGAAATAATAATGACCAGTTGAATAGAGATAAGGGTGTCAGTGCAATACATAGTCATTATAAAAAGCTATGAATAATTAGCATATGTTTCTGATGATGTAGCTGTAGGTTCACTTGTAGTATCTGGGTATGCATCTGAAATGTGAATATTTAGTCTAATCCCACAGCTTTCTTCTGTTTGAATCTTGTTGAACTTGTTGGTCAGAGCATATTGTCTGCAAGAATTGGAGAATTCAGAATTGCTCTAGTCTTAATTTAACTGGGTTCCTTGGAGACTGTGCTTTCTTAAACCAGTCTGTATTTTATTTTTTTTTTCCCTGAAGACCCAGGCATAACATTTTTTTCCAAGTATGTTCAGATGATTTCTTCTTTCAATGAGCTGTATTTCTGAGAACATTTTGGCTCGTGGAAAGCAGAGTTTTATATATGAAATGGGAATTTTTCTGTAAAACAAACAAAAAAAAAAGCTGAGGTCTGGTACATCTCAGTAATAGGGATTATTTTTTTTTATAGAAAAAGTTATTTTATAATTTGTATTAATGTACTTTAGAGCCAAAGTTCATTGTTCCAGATCTCAGATAAAAGCGTTCTTTAGAGGAGATTGTAATATAAAACTGGTAAAGTAAGAGTGAGGGTAGACCTGAAGTTTAATTATCCTGATTAAGGTACAGCCACTTCAATCCTGAAGAAATCGTTGTATCAGAGATCTTGGAATTGCATATACACATAATTTAACCCACTGGCAGTTTCAGAGTGTATTGTGAAATAACACATACTTTCCTTTAACGTGGAGAAGCTTTGTACTGATTGGGATGACATATTAGGAAGGACTGTAATTTTTTTTTTTTTTTTTTACTTAAACCATAATGCTGAAGATAGGGGTTATGTAGTACTTAATCTTTAAAGTGTGTCAGTGGGAGAAGGTATTTTTGTTCTTCCTGTTTTACAAACAGGGGAAACTGGTGCTATAAATGAAACTAGTCTAGGTTTGCTTTTAGTTGTTTCGCCAAAGCTGTCCTGTTTTTTAATATGGAGGTTCATGTAAGCTCTACTGCCTGAAGACAGGAGGTCTCTGCCTGTATGGTAAACATAAGCTAGAGTGCCTAGACTGTAGCCTCATAGGCACAGTTTCAGATACAGCCTGTTTGGCTCTCATTGTGCTTTCAAGATATTACCAGTCTTGTGCTTTCTTTGCTGATTTAAAAACCTAATATTGTGTCCTGCCAAGTCAGAAAGTGGCTTGTTGTCTTCATTGGTTGTCACTCTCAGCCCATACGCTGGTTTGAGACTACCACTTGCATATGCAGGGAACTCCAGGCCGGTCGGTCTGACCTCGGTGCCTGGGAAGGTCGTGGAACAGATCATCCCCAGTGCCATTACACAGCACGTGCGGGAGAACAGGGTGATCAGGCCCAGTCAGCACGGGTTTGTGAAGGGCAGGTCATGCCTGACCAACCTGATCTCCTTCTATGGTAAGGTGACCCACTTAGGGGATGAGGGAAAAGCTGTGGATGTTCTCTACCTGGATTTTTGCAAGGCTTTTGACGCCGTTTCCCACAGCGCTCTCCTGGAGAAACTGGCTGCTCGTGGCCTGGACAGGTATACTCTTCGCTGGATAAAAAACTGGGTGGAAGGCTGGGCCCAGAGAGTGGTGGTGAACGGAGTTAAATCCAGCTGGTGTCCGGTCGGAAGTGGTGTCCCCCAGGGCTCGGTGCTGGGGACAGTTCTCTTTAATATCTTTATCAATGATCTGGATGAGGGGATCGAATGCACCCTCAGTAAGTTCGCGGATGACACTAAGCTAGGC
>NW_009661368.1:9373665-9412665 GCF_000708025.1 Charadrius vociferus
TTGTGCCACAACAACCCCAGGCAGCGCTACAGGTTTGGGGAGGAGTGGCGGGAGAGCTGCCTGGCAGAAAAGGCCCTGGGGGGGTGATGGTGGACAGCCGGCTGAACATGAGCCGGCAGTGTGCCCGGGGGGCCGAGAAGGCCAATGGCATCCTAGCCTGTATCAGCCATAGTGTGGCCAGCAGGACTGGGGAAGTGATCGTCCCCCTGTACTCGGCACTGGTGAGGCCCCACCTCGAGTGCTGTGTTCAGTTTTGGGCCCCTCACTACAAAAAGGACATTGAGGGGCCAGAGCGTGTCCAGAGAAGGGCTACAAAGCTGGGGAGGGGTCTGGAGGACAAGCCCTGTGAGGAACGACTGAGGGCACTGGGGGTGTCCAGCCTGGAGAAGAGGAGGCTGAGGGGAGACCTTATCACCCTCTATAACTACCTGAAAGGAGGGGGTAGAGAGGTGGGGGCTGACCTCTTCTCCCTGGCGACAAGTGATAGGGCGAGAGGAAATGGGTTCAAGTTATGTCAGGGGAGGTTTAGGTTGGATATTAGGAAACATTTTTTCACTGAAAGGGTTATCAAACATTGGAAGAGGCTGCCCAGGGAGGGGGTGGATTCACCATCCCTGGCGGTGTTTAAAAAAGGGTAGATGTGGTACTTAGGGACGTGGTTTAGAGGCGGTTTTGTCAGGGTAGGTTAATGGTTGGACTTCATGATCTTAAAGGTCCTTTCCAACCCGAGCAATTCTATGATTCCATATGAGAAGCAGTTTTGGCTCAGTTTGCATGTACTTTAATATGATTGCAGTTGCTATATTACTTACGTGAATGAAGTCTGCATAATTTGAGGTGTGCTTGGTTGGGAAAGTTGTGAACGCAGAGCAGGAATATCAGCTACTCTAGTGCATCTCTTTCTGTAGATGTGGTTGCTGTATGACCCAAGAATTTGAGGGTTTAAAGTGATACAATTTGGGATTTTCTGTCTGTTAAAATTCCAGTTTCTTTTAGTGGCACTTACTTTCCTTTTGAATGTGTCTATCAGTTTGTGGCATGCAATTTTATCAGCTGAGACCTCTTAACTCAGTGCATGTGGTTAGCCGACTCCAATTGCAAAGTAGAATGTGTTAAAAGCCAAGAATTTTATGACAGGTGAATTACATTCCAAAGCTCGAATTTACAGGTCTATATGCGAGTGTTGCTCTTGACTTCATTAGGTACCACTTAAGATTTTAATTTGTTTGTTTGGGTTACTCTTCTTGTCTTTCAAGTTGGGTTTGAAGATTATGGACCAGACTGTGATAGCATGAGGATAACAGCATTCTTGGATATTCCTGGACAGGATAACTTAACTCCACTGGCTCGTCTAGAAAAGTATGCCTTCAGTGATAACATATTTAACAGGTAAGGATACAACAGTTACACTTGATAACTGAGCCTGATAGCATTGTGGATGTTAAGGTGTCACTACTTTTGTTATTACTGTCTTAAGTGAATGCCCAATACTATTTCCCTTTGAATAACTTTCATATAACATCTCCATAAAAAGAGGGTTTTATTCTTGGTCATCTGAGTAAAGTTTTTCAACTCCATCTTTGAGTTTTTTTGGGACGAGGAGAAGCTGTATAACTGGTGTGTCTGAACGTTTATAGAGGAGCTCAATCTTTTTTAACGTGCCCATTTACATTTGCATCCCATCTCCATGTCATTGGCAGGATATTAAGGCAATTAATATGTTGTTTGCTCCACAGGCAAATTATTGCCAGAGGTCTTTTGGATGTCTTTCGAGATTTCAGTAATAATGAAGAAGACTTCCTGACTGTAATGGAAATAGTGGTCAGGCTCTCTGAAGATGCAGGTTTGAAAGTTGTTCTTTTTGTTTGTGTGTTTGTTGTTTTTTTTTTTTTATATTTTTCGTAGCTTATTTTACATAAGCTGCAGTATAGAGGGCAATAACTTTCAATTTTGAGAAGGCAAGGAGTGAACTAAAGAAACTAAATCATCTAACAGCAATATCTGTCACTGAAAATGAGATAACTTTTTTTCCTCTGTATTTGAAATATTTTCTGTGGTACATGTATAAATGAAAGGCTCTTACTTGTATAGGGCATGAAGTAATATTTTTTCCAAGGAATTCATCACATCTGAACCTGTGGTGGCACAACAGAACAGTTGTGCATTTTAATACTTCATATGCATACCTTCATGGCAATTGGGTTTTCTAACTAGTACTCTTTATTTTATGAGATTAGGGAGCTGATTAGAAATCTCTGGGCTGTGATGATGTATATAAGGCTGTTTTATATTATTCGGCTTTCCTCTGAGAAAAGGCAATCTCATTGGTGATATTTCTTGTTTTGAGTATTTTCATTTTCCTCTGTTGTGAAAACAGCAAACAAAAAAATGCTACTTTTTTCTTAAGGTACTTAATCTTGATTTCATATTTACTGCTGTAATTTTGACTTTCTTTTTATTACTAGAACCAACTGTACGTACAGAGCTGATGGAACAAATACCTCCTATTGCCATTTTTCTGCAAGAAAGTCGACCAAACTTCCCAACAGCATTTTTTGAGTACCTTATGCCCATAGTAGTGAGATACCTCACAGATGTTAACAATCAGGTAGGAAGAACAGACCATGTGGATTGAATGGTTGGAAAATTCTGTGTGGTTCAGTGAATTTAAGGCATGAGGAAGAGACAATAGAAAGTTCCATGCTGATTGATACCTTGCTTGTGTGTAGTGCTTTGTCTTTATTGGTTTCAGCACACTTTGCTAGGGAGGTCAGAAATTTTTTTTGTGCTTTCCTTAGCAGATAATGGGAAGCTTATAGGATTTGCTGAGCAGCATATTGACACCTTCCGTTATGGGAGTCGTGACTTGCAAGTCCTGTTTTCTCCTTCATCTTTTGGCTTCTCCTCAGAATTTGATGAAATGTCATGTAATGATTATATTAAACTTTAGTATTCGTAATTCTTTATGGTGTTAAAACAGAGAGTGTTTTTTCCTTTTTCTTTTTTTAAACTTTTACCTGTGTGTTTATTGAAAACATGCCTCTTGTGGTTCTCCTATCAGTAAATGTTGTTTTTACAGTGATGTACTTTTTTGGTTTGTTTGTATTAATAGGTTAGAAAGGCAGGTCAAGAAGCCCTGCTTATACTGCTGGAACAAGATCTTATTGCGCAGAGTGACATTGAAAATAAGGTGTGTCCAATTCTGCTGGACCTCTCTGCCCCTGACAGTGATGATGAATACAAGGTGGAAGCTGTGAATGTAAGTGAGTTTGGAAGAAATCTTACATATTTTTTTTTCTTTTCTAATAATTTTTGTTCTCTATCTTTGAGCAGTGCTACTGTAAAGCTATTTTAGAATATAACAATTTTGTGTGAGATTTTCATGAGCATAGACCCCAGAAAATAAAAATGGTACTTGCATTCTTAGTGTCCCGAGAGCTTTACATTAATCATTGAACTTTCTATACCATTACTATTACAGTTTGGTTTATTTCTTCTCTGTTTGTTAGTTGCTCTGCTGCGAATTGAGAAACTGCTGTTGGGGTACAATTGAAGCTTAGGTGTGCTAAGCTGTTGTGCCTTGAATCTATGTGTTTCTTAGTTATTTTTAGTATTGAGCACCATTGAAACAATGTGAATTCTCAAAGAATTTTAACAGGGTCAGGACTTGATGCACCATACTGAGAGGTTAAAAATGATTCTAACTGAATTCAAGAAGAAAGCAGGGTTGTCCTGGGCACTATTTATTAAAGCCTTTGGTGAAGTGTAGAGGTACTTTGGGTAAGCTTTCTCTAGGTCCTATACCTTTTGTGTGATGAAGAAATCTGGACTTTAGTGTCAGTAAAGTGCTTGAGGAATCTTTTTGAAATTTTGTTTCTTGAGAATTGAGCTGTACAGCACAGTAATTGGGAATGTTATTGTATGCTTAAAAATGTAAAGCATCAGGTCTTCAAACTCAGTGGAAATTATTTTTGAAAAATCGTGAGGGGCTTTTTTATATAGATGATTGATGATGTATTGAGTACACTTAACAAGAACTACCCGCTCCATTTATAACAGTAATTAAGATGAGGTCCAGGAGTAGTACTGACATTAAATAAAATAAGCAATCAACCCTTTTGTGTTGATTCATCAACATACTTGATTATTTTTTTTTTTAGTTTAACACAACAAATCTTTAATTTTTATTCTGAATTTTTGAAAAGATCGGGTTTAAAGAGACCATCTTTATACTTCAGGATGCTAAATGATTGTCAAAATGGTAGCCAAATAACTTTCAAATGCAGTTGGTTCTTGGCAGCTTTGTTTTCATTCTTGTTAAGATCATTAAGTTCCTCAACAGCTTCTTTACATTTGCTCTAGAAGGTTACACAGTACTGTTGCAAAAGTGTGAATGATGACCTGATCTTAATTCCTAAGCATTCTGAAAAAAACATTCCCTGTTCACTTTCAAGAAATCCGTTGACTCCACAAGAAAGTACTGGTGTGTAATTACATTTCAGCGTGGATATCTGACACTTGACCTGTAAAATAGTTCTACCCTCTAGATTTTCCTCTTCCTTGTTTGGGAGTTGGGTATTGCTTAGGCAGTTTTCCAGCGTGACATATGAGCACCAGATGCCTTTTAGGAGTTTGAAAATTTGTGGGTAAGTCCTTGAATGGTGTCTTCCTTAGTTCTTATTTAGCATTCTGTTGCAAAAGCAAATGTTTCTAGGAATAAAGCTGGTTTTGTGGAGGTGGAAAGCTTTGATAATTTTGGAAAAACAAAAATAGAAAGATGAGTACTGTTAATCTGACAACACTTGTGTAAGCATTAAACTCCTGGTGCTGCAGGGAGAACAGTTGAGTAGGAAGGTGCATGGGAGCCCCTTCCTTCTTACTGTTGCAAATAGAAGAATTACAGCAAGTTATCCCAGAAAGTGGGAGCTGAAAGGAAACAAAATCCAAAACACCTGATTTTTCACAGCATAAGCATGGTTTGTAAAGGTAGTTGAAATTGACAGTTCCTTGGAGAAAGCTAAATTAATGAGTGTGTTAATAACTAATTATGCTGCGATGTTAACTCCTAAAATTTCTGTGGATGATTCCTGTAAAGTGTGCATTAGCTCACATACATCAATAGTTTCTCTTACACTCTCTTTTCTCTCCTGTTGTATGGCTAACTTTCATTTTTATCTCATTGTCTGAGCCTATAAAGACCTGGGACTGAGCTTGTTTTTTAAATATCTGAACAGTCCTGTTAAGGCCAAGGGGCTTACTTGCATGCTTTAGCTTGAGATATTTTTAATATGCTTAAAGATTGTGATTTTGTATGCTGGCTAGTACAATGGAACTTCTGTCTTCTCCATACAAAATACCAGTGTATGCCACATTGTAAACCACCTTAAAAATGCTTTTATTACCAAAAGTCTAGCTAACCAGATAAAAATAGACAATAAATTACATGCAGAAATGTGATGTTCAGGCACAGTGGCATAGAATGATTTTAAATAAAAATGGTAGTTGTGCTTCACATAAAACGAGTGCATGAAAATACGAATAATGTGTAGCAGTTAAATCTATTTGATGGTAGTTGCTGTTTTGCTTTCGGAGGTAATTTTCAGGAGGAATATTTGGCTGTGCTTACAAATTCAATAATTTTATTTTCCTTATACGTATCCCCTTCTTGATTTTTAGATAATCTGTAAAATGGCTTCTATGTTGAGCAGAACAACAGTTGAGCATATGCTCCTTCCTCGTTTCTGTGAACTGTGCAGTGATGGGAAATTGTTTCAAGTCCGAAAGGTTGGTGTGTTTTCAACCCTAAACCACTTAAAAATGAATTTATTTGTGGCTGTTCAAATGCCTTCCTGAATAATTTAGTCATAACTTTAGCTGATGGACTTTGAAAGAGTCTGGAAGAGCAGTTGTAATTTATTGACGTGGTTATAGTTTCTGTAGTTCAGTAAAGAAACAGATAACAGTCCCTGGTGAATAGCTTTGATGTAGCAATTAAACTGATCTTGCACGTCTAATAGTTTTGCATAACCTTATTTTTAAGCCACGATGCTGGTTATAGGATGCAAACAATTTACTTGATTTCTGCCATCTTATTTCAAAACCAGAAATTCAAAAGTAATACATACTTGAGACGTCCTTCCTTTAAAAAAAAAAAAAAAAAAGTCTGGTATTATTTGAAAGGAGAAATCCCAAAAGTATAAGACTGATTTTAATTCATGGTGGAGTACAAAAGGAAACTCGTAGCATAAGAAGTCTTAAAATATTTCAGTAGACTTAGGGGTCATGCAGAGCTTCAGCTTGGTCCTTAACATAAGCTGCATTTGTTGGAATTTGAGCTGCATTATAACCTTCTAAATAAGCATATTGAATGAATAAATCGTATAGTAACACAGTCCTATTTAATTGATTCCAAATTTTGGCAACGTCTTTTTCCAGCATGAGGGAATGTTCCTTTTGCCTTAATCATAGCATTTGTAACGTACTGTAAATGGCACTACCTTGAGACCTTGATTAAACTTTGCTTCAGCAAAGTACTTAAGCCAGTCTCAGCCATAGCAAAGATAGTTCTGTCAGTACACCTAAGTCCTGACCCTGGTATCATATTTTAGTCTGCTTTGGTTTTGACAGCTGCTGTTCAAAGTAATTTAAACTTTCAAGTAGGCGTATTGTCCCTTTCGGTGATTACTGAAGTAGATGATGCTTTTCATGCAGAAACCTTTATTACTATTGATTTCAAAGGCATGTGGCTTACAGAAGCTTGCTCTAATGAGTCTTTGTTCAGGATGAGTTAATATAACAGGATGTAGTTACATGGCTGAAATTGAATAGTCAAACGTGCAGTTACTACGTGGGATAAATAATGCATAGTGAAGTTGATAATAAAACTAATGCACTTAAAAGAGCCAGAATGTTATTAATGACTTTTTTTATTTCTTAGATTTGTGCAGCTAATTTTGGTGACATTTGTAATGCAGTCGGGCAAGAAGCCACAGAAAGACTGCTGGTATGTAAAAATCAAAATCAATTTACAAGACTTGTATTTCTCAGTTCAAAAGGTTTAATAATGAGTTCTTCTATTGGCTTCTCTGTAAACTAATCAGTGTGCATGCAGTTTTTTTTAATTGATTTGGCTAAGGCTTTGGTTGCAATTACTTAGCAAAACTGGGAATGGATAGCAATGCAAAGTTCTTATTTTTGCAAAACATTTTTTTAAATGTAATTGACAGCATATATACACACACACACTTCAGAATTACTGACTCTTTCTTTTTTTCCCTGGACTAGATGATCGGTCAAATTACAATTTCAGGAGAAATAGGCCATTAATAATTTTTCCTATTGTCTGTAAAGTTATACATAAAATCCTAATGAAGTGAATGGTAGACAGAGGGTTTTTTTCCCCAATGTCTTCAATTAGTAGATGTTTTTAACCTGGTCCTCTTTCTTCTATTCCTCACTTATTGTATTCTCCCATGAGTTATCATTGTCTCCAGTTTCCAAACAAATATCTTGATAGTAAGTTGTTGCAGCCTTTGTTTAGTCTTTAAAGAGTCTTGGTTTTGCTTATTTTTGGCAGATTCCCAAGTTCTTTGAACTCTGTTCTGATAGTGTTTGGGGAATGAGAAAAGCTTGTGCTGAATGCTTTATGGCAGTGTCTTACACCACATCCCCAGAAGTTCGCAGAAGCAAACTATCCCCATTGTTTATCAGTCTTATTAGTGACACTTGCAGATGGGTAAGTAACTCTATAATTGATGCATCTTCCCAGGCAAATCATACACAAATTAAGGGCAAGTCAGAAGTGTGCCATAAAACGTCTCTCAACTAAATTTGCTGAGATTAGCGTATAATCTACTAAAATCTGATCTCCTCTGGGAAGAGAGAGAGAGGTAAAATAAGATACTCTCTTACTACTTAGAATTTCTATCAACAGGGTTATTTTTCTTTTTTTTTGTAAGTGTAAGCACTCTTCTGAGAATAGGTTGCTTGTGTTAAAGGTATTAGTTGAAGTAGACAGTGATGTTCTTCAAATTTACTATTCTTAAAAAAATTCCTTCCTATGATTCTAGATACATGCTTAATATTCTAACACACTTTGCTTAGGTGTCACTTATTAGATAATTGGTTATATTTGGTATTAAATGAAGCTGTCGTAGTAAGAACCAATTGATTCCTACTAAAAAATGGAACCAATTTTTTTTTTTCAGCATGAACTCTGTGGGAATTGTGTGAATCCTGACTGTTGTGTTTATACTATCGCAGGTTCGTCAGGCTGCTTTTCAGTCTCTTGGCCCATTTATTTCTACCTTTGCCAACCCTTCAAGTGCTGGTCTTTACATTCGAGAAGATGGGACGCTGAGTATCCGACCATCAATGCAAGACGTGAATTCCAATTCCTGTCAGCCAAGCAACAATATAACATTAATGTCCTCCAGTACAAATGCTACGTTGTCCAGGTAAAAGCATGGGAAAGATGTGGTGTAGCAGAAGAGAGGAAGAAAAGATAATTCTTTTTATTGCTCTTCAGGGCTAAAAATCTCAACTTGAGAATGTAGTTTCAGTAAAGGTATGAAGAGTGAGATCATGCATGTGTCTATTTGAGTGTAGCAGCTTTATTGAAAAAATCAGTTTGATGGCTTCACAGGAGAGTAAAGGGAAAACTGGTGAAGTGAAGCATAGTGGTAACATAAATTCTGTCTTTCTGCAGAGAAAATAAACTTCTGTAGTTGATGCTGTCTTTTATGAAGTGTTTCACTGAAAACTATTGTTAGAGTAATTAAAGTTCTATTTGGATAACTGTGTGTGTCTGTTACCAGTTCAGAACAACCAATGGAAATCAAACCAGAATCATCGACTGAGGAGACTTCAGCTGAAGTTAATACAAAGCTCTCAGTTGAGAACCTAAATATAGAGACACAGGAAGAAATTTCAGATTGTTGTACCAATCCTGGAGAAGATGTGTCTCGATTGTCTCAGGGTGACAGAGTTGCTGCTGGTGTCATAGAAGTCACTAAGGACAGCAGTTTTCCTGGAATGAACTCAAGGCTACAGTCTGCTGAGGACATATTTAATACTTTTCTATACTGGCGCCCTCCTCTGCCTGATATAAGTCAGGATCTGGAGTTGCTTCAGTTCAAGACTGAAAAGCACAAAGATAGCTGTTCTATGCCATGTAATAACTGTGTTGCTAGTAGTGAAATAAAAAAGGTTCTAGAAAGCTTACAAGAGCACATAGATGATCCAGATGTTCAAGGTGAGACTCTGTAACAGTAAAATCATGTTTTCTCCTGGCCTTTACAAAACCCTTTACTGCATTTTAATTGGTTTGGTATTTGTAAGGTGATGAGACTTCCTTGAGTAGTAAATTATAGTAGAAAGTCACGCAAGAGCATTTTTCACAAGACCTGATTTATTTCTGGAACAGCTGGGGAAGTGTTCCTAGCTCCTGTTTGCATGAGAAATAAATTGGATCTAACTACAAAAGGGAAAAGAGCTTGTTGAAATTTGTGAAAACTGTCTTTAAGTACTGTAACCAAGTACTGTGGTTTTAGGGACAGAGCTGCCTGTTATCAGCTGAATTCATCTAGTATTTGGTTGAGTGAGAATGGCCTTAATTTTGAGTCATCTTTCCTCAGCCTCTCCATACAAGCCTGTTGATGAACATATTGAACTAATGATAACCTGCTAGTGGGATGCATGTGTGTTTCCTGGACCAAATCCCTCTTGACAAGCCCGTCATTCTTAATCAGTTTCTTGTCCACAAAGTCTCTTGAGTACTCTAGTGAATTAACAGTTTCCGTCTGCCTGTTTATTTTTCCTTTCTCTGTATGCAAAGTCATATCTGCAGGAACTGCAGCATCATTTGAAGTCCTTACTGTAGTAATAGTGAGTAGTAAGCCAACTGGCAGTGTGGCATATTTAGGTGGCTCCCCATGGTCATTTGGAAAGGTATCAGGAAAATGTGTGAGAGGCAAAGGATCAGGAAGAAAGGGAAAGATTTAAAAGAGCAAGATGTGAAAAAGTTAAAATTCAAAGTAGTAAAGGAAAAAGTGGAAACTGAAATGAACGCATGAAAAGATAAAAATGGTGTAATTGAGTTCTGGAAACAAAAAGCAGAGAGTAAAAGCAAAAGGAAGAGAGCAAAAAAACCCATTATGTAGATCTAAGACAAATGGAGAGATGTTAGCTTGACAGCTATACAGTGAGAAATGGGTTTGGAGAGGCATGGGAGAAAACAATGAAGATGATTTCTGCTCCCCTCCCCCCCCCAGCTTTAGCAGAACAGTCCTGCTTCCTTTCTCAGAATAAGGAAATGTGGATGTTAGTTTTTGTTTTCCTCCTGCTCTAACTGCCAAAACGTTCATAAATATGCTTGTGATCTATTCTTCTGCCTTTTAAGTTGTCTGTTCACCTTATTTCCAAAGTACTCTAGTATCCTTCACCTTTAAAGTATACTCTGATGTTTCATCTTAAGACTGTACTTGCGGTACGCTTGTGCAGGTGTAGCTATCTCAGAGTTTCTGCATTCTGAACTCTAGTAACGTCGTGTTCCTAGCAGCAATGTAGCATAATGCGCCAACACAGTTTGTCCTGACTTTATTGGTGATACAGTGGTAAACCCGACCTTTTGAGTTCTATCTACTTCTGCAAAACAGTTCAAAGGTGGTTTGACTAATTCCCTCCTCTGCATAGAGTTTTTCTCAGAAGTGTTTTAAATGCACAGTGACGTATTTTCTAAGCCATAGAATCAATTAAAGAATATAACAAGAATTTGTATTAAAATGTTTGACAGTGTGAAGAATGGGAGGTGAGCCCGTATGCTGTGATACCTCATTACAAGGGATTATTAGAAATACCTTTCAGTAGTAGAAATTGGTAGAATGGTTCTGCTGAAAATGTTAGTACATCTAAATCGCTGCTCTTAATTTGTGATGGTTTTGTGGAAAAAAAATGGGCCTTTTCTTTGAGAGCAAATGTTTGCTAGCACACCATTTCCATGCAGCTCACACTGGGCTTCTCTTTATCTTTTCAGATTAACTAATTGCAAGTTTAATGCATTTAAGTGCAGAAAGGAGACTAAATAGTCGTCTTTTGCTTTATACAGCTCAGGTCCAAGTGTTGTCTGCTGCTCTCAGAGCTGCTCAGTTTGATTCTGTTGGTGACTATGAGACCAAAAAAAATGAAGAAAGCAGTGTCAAACTTCAGAACAAAACTATTTCAGATGAAACAGCTGTTTCAGATGCTACCTGCAACCACATGGAGGAGGATGCTCTTTCATCCACTGCCTCCCAGGATAACATCAGTGACCAGTCTACCACCAGTATACTGAAAAACACAGTAAGTATGCATTGTGCTCCGTGTCTGAAATGAATTCTTACCTGCTTAAGTACTGTGTGTGTTCATGTAGTCCCTGGCATAATTGACCTACTTCTGATCTAAAGCCTTTGAACATCACTACTCCATAACTATCATACACTACTTATTTTCATTTAAAAAGAAAAGCTACCGAGGGCTATTATTTGTTTGCACACAAATTACTTAAGAGTTAAATTTTGCAGTAGTCTTGTAAGTTTTTGGGTGGTTTTTTTTTTTTTCAGATGAGATGTACCAAGTACAGTCTCACCTCTTCCTGTAACACATCTAAAATTAGTCTTTTGTTTCCAGACAGGAGGCTGAATCAGGTGGTGACACACAGTTCCTCATTACTATTTCTTGATTATAATGTACAGATAGGAGTAAAAAGGATTGTTTGCACAGTATCTAATGTTGCTGGAGCTAATTGTGAAATATAAAGAAAAGCTCTCCTTATCTATTAACGAGAACTGCACATAAAACCTGTATGAACAAAAACGTAAAATACCGTGTGAACTTTCAAACTTTGTATGTTTTTGGTCATTTAAACCTTTTAATTCTTTTGAAGTCTTCTGTTGATATTTGGGGAGAGGTGTATGCTTCATAATTTGGTAGACTTGGGAGTTTCCAGCAGTATGTTCTAAAATAAGTAAAGCTTTTATCATGGTATTGACTGCCTTGGAGCAACTGCTAAACTGTCTTGTTTAACATAATTTAAATTCACACCAAGAAGAAAAACTATTTAAGACTATAGTAAAAGTAGCCATCCAAAATCTGTATGAATGTTAGTTTCCTTGTGTTAAATTAGATTGCTTTTTTTAGAAGTAAATCTAACTACTGTTGCCCTTGTTGTTGCTATGGCCTTAATAGTGCTTTCTTAGTGTACAACTCTGTTGTCTTTTTGTACTTGTATAAGCACACTGAATACGGCTTTGCCTGTACAAGGCTATTGTGTATCTGAACTGTAGTGTGATGCTTTGAAACACTGGCACAGCAGTAAGTCTAATTCATTTCACTAGCTAATACATCCTTTTACAGGACTTGGAGGAACAACACAAAGGAACCAGTGTATTTTTAAAGAAAGAGCAAGAAAATAATCCACCACTTGAAGATGACAAGTCAAAATTACAGGTGATTAAAATAGCATAGAATCATAGAATTGCTGAGGTTGGAAGGGACCTTTAAGATCATCAAGTCCAACCATCAACCTACTCTGACAAAACCGCCTCTAAACCATGTCCCTAAGTACCACATCTACTCTTTTTTTAAACGCCTCCAGGGATGGTGAATCCCCCCCCTCCCTGGGCAGCCTATTCCAATGTTTGATAACGCTTTCAGTGAAAAAATGTTTCCTAATATCCAACCTAAACCTCCCCTGACATAACTTGAATCCATTTCCTCTCATCCTATCACTGACTGCTTTAGTGAGGGACTGGACACAGTTCATCTGACCCTTAATACAGCGATAGCTTTTGCAATTGATCAGTTGCAGAATGTTAAGAAATGCTCTGGACATTTGAGGAGAACTCTATTTTAAATCAGAAAGCTAGAAAAATTCTGTTGCCTTTTTAGTGCCCGAGAGGCAATCTGTGCAACCAAGGTAGGCGTTGACTACACTCTTTTGTCACTGGATTTACTCTTTGTCTTCAGCAAAGAATAAATTTTCAGTTTGGTTTGATGCAGCATGTTGATAAAGTAATAATTACTGTTCATTGCTGACTGCTCTGTCCTAATGAGAGTACAAATAACTACAGGGATCGTTTACACTTTGTAAAGCTCGTCCACAAAAGGGGCGTCTTGCCACTGTGCTTCGCTGCCAGCTGGTTGATAGCAGGAGAATACTGTAGCTCCACAGGTGTATTTTCTTTCTGATCTCAAAGTGTGTGTTGCTGATGTACTGTCTCTGTCTGTAGGATATCATACCCCAACCTTTATTAGACCAGTACTTGTCAATGACCGACCCAGCTCGAGCCCAGACTGTTGATACTGAAATAGCCAAACACTGCGCCTATAGTCTTCCGGGGGTGGCCCTAACACTGGGCAGGCAGAACTGGCACTGCCTGAAAGATACATATGAGACGCTGGCCTCAGATGTACAGGTAAAAAAAAAAAAAGGTTTTAATGATAAATCGCAGTTTTGAGTAGCTTCTTTGTTCAGTTCATTACACTGAAACTATAACGTCGTATACTTTCTTATAAGGGATTAAATACGCACTAAAAATATAAAATTCAAGATTTAAATCAGACTTCATAAATGTGATTAACACTTTCTACTGCTGTGTAACTAGCCCTGTTTCTTCTGCTCTCTCAATCCTCACACAGGTGTAGTTCAAAAGCTGCTTTAGTTTAGTTACAGTGCCTAATCTAATTCACTTCTTAAACTGTTTGCAGTGGAAGGTACGTCGGACGCTGGCTTTCTCCATACATGAACTAGCAGTTATTCTGGGGGATCAGCTGACAGCTGCTGATCTGGTGCCAATTTTCAATGGATTCTTGAAAGATCTGGATGAAGTCCGTATTGGTGTCCTTAAACATCTGTATGACTTTCTAAAGGTAGGAAAGTGTAATTTAATTTCTCAAGATAAAATTTTTTCCGACTCCATTATACGAAGAGAGTTTTCTAATGAGATGTGCACTATCAATATCTAATTACATGTTTAGTTTTGTGTAATAATGCCATTTTGTGTGTGTGTTTATTACTTTCTTAAGGTCCCTCGCTGCTATTCTGTCTCATGCCAACGAAGTATCAAAATTAAATGTGGTTGTAAACGCTCCTAGCTGTTGTAAGGGAATTAGCATTTTGTGCAGTCCAGCTGGAAAGTTGGTCTATTAGCAAGTTGCCTTTAGGGCCGGGAGTGAAGAGGGCAGATCCTGGCGGGCTGCTGCATAGTAAACACAAATCCTTAGTTGTTGGTTGCTCAGTCTCATGCCCAGAGATAGCGCTGTGATGGGTATCCTTGCAGAAGTGATGACATAATGTACTTTTTGTGGATGTCAGTCTTGTGTGTCCAGACACTCATCTGATTGTGCACAATTTCTAGTAAGCATCTTGTGAATGATCAGTTGTTTTCAAGTAGGAAAATGCACATAGGTGTGAATCAAGTAATACACCAGAGAACTGCAAGTCTTGAATTTTATCTGTTTTATACTAGTAACGTTTTTCCTTTAGTTACTTCATGCAGACAAAAGGCGAGAGTATCTTTACCAACTTCAAGAATTTGTAGTGACTGATAACAGCAGGAACTGGAGGTTTCGTTACGAGCTCGCAGAGTATGTAATTTTGTTGACTTCTGATTTTTAATCTGCATTACTAACTTGGAAATAAATTAGCACACCCTAATTAGCTAAAAGATTGCAACCATTCTGTATTAAGGAACTGAACTTAAAAGCCACTGGCTGTTGGCGTTTTGGGGGGACTGGGGGGGGGGGGGGGGGGGGTTGTGTTGTAATCAAGCATGACTGAAATGTCTGTGACTATACCAAAACTGACATCTTGTTCGCTTGCAGTTTATGTAATACAACAACCTGATACATACTGTCCAGTGAGGTTTCAGCGTTTATTCAGTTCTAGACTGCCTTGTAAAAATCAATGAAACGTGTGCACAGTCATTTTTCTAATGTGTATGAAAGAAAAAAACAGTTCTTAAAAAAATTATTCGTTTATTTCCTTATGACTGGGTGTATAATGGAGATAAAGTAACATCCTACAATTCTGTTTCTACAAGCCCTGTTGATATTTGAAGCACCCGAAGAATGTTTGTAGGCGTAGTTTGCAGCTAAAACATGACCTTTGTGCTTATCTTGTTGCTTTGTTTGAGCTATTGAGGGCTACTCTCCCTTTGTAGTTTGGCGCAACAAACTAAACCTCTCTCTGGTGCAAGACTTGTGCAGCAGTTCCCTGACATCTAGTGGAGCGCTGTTGTGTCAGGGTTGGTTTGTGCACGGCTGCTGGTAACGTACTGGCAGCAGTGTGGCTAGAATGAGCTCTGTGCGCTTCCGAGATACAAACCATTTTCTGAAATGTAGATTTCTACACCGAAGTAAATCTTTCATTTTCACTTTGCAAGAATGTACAGTACATTGGTCTGAAGTTGCAAAGAAATTTCTCATTGTACTTTTGTTTGTAGCTTTTGTTATTATTTGGGATAATTTTGATTCATTGGTACATCTAGTTTGGCTAAAAGCTTCTCTTAGACTCCTTGATGGATTAAAGAAAGCATGTACCTCTTTAATATGTGTGTGCACCTTTATGAATTAAAGAGAAGAACAAACAGTTTGAGTGCCTTGTAATAGCCGTGGTATTTTTGAGGCTCCAAATGATCCTTCCTTACATTTAACAGATGGTATAATTGGAGTAGGTTAGTGTTGCACTGGCTGGAGCTAATCACTTTCCTTGTGTTTCAGGCAGCTCATCCTGATACTGGAACTCTACAATCCCAATGATGTCTATGACTACTTAAGACATATTGCACTAACTCTCTGCTCCGATAAAGTTTCAGAAGTTCGGTGGATCTCCTTCAAACTGGTAGGGGATATAGTTTACTTCCTGGCAGGAGAGGAAGAAAATGTTCCTTGAGAGGAATGCCTGAAATCACACTGTTTTCTTTCAGACAAGTAGGGCGAATAGAGACATGTTTTGATAAACAATATGGAAAAAAGTGAAATGAAAACTTAATAAAATATTTTCAGTTGTCTGCCTTCCACAGATCTTAACATCTTTCTCTGTTGGTTGTATGTGAATGATAAATGTATTTTTAATGGATGAAAACCAGGATATAGAAGATTTGAGAGACTTTACCCCAGTTTAAAAAAAAAAAAAAAAAAAAAAAGAAAAGATTACTGATCTTTCGCCAAAGATTATTTAATTTATAAACGTCATGATAACACCATCATCCCATAGATGTCCTGAATGAATAGAAATATTTTTATTTCTTTTAAATTTCTTCTTTTTCTTCATGGCACCATGGAAAGGAGCATTATTTTAGTGGTTGTTTTAATTTCTTTTAGTGTTTTTTGTTTCACCTGAACAAACAGCTTTTTAAAGCTTATGCTTTCTTTTCTGCAGAATAAGCACAGTAATTAATTCTGTAAGCACAGCTGATTACACCGAATACATTTTTGGTGTCCCTTTGTAGGATTCAAATGAAATGATGCTTTTTTAACATTCTAATGGCTACAACTTAAGTTTCATCTCTTCTGGTTTTTTCCACTCCCCTTTCCTTTGCTTCACAGGTTGTAGCAATTCTGCAGAAGTTCTACGCAAACAATGCAGATGCACTGGGATTAAATTTCATTAATGAACTTGTAGTGCGGTTTCGTCACTGCTCCAAGTGGGTTGGAAGACAAGCTTTTGCCTTCATTTGTCAGGTTGGAATGTTCTCTCTCTGTGTTTCTGTGCGCACGCTTAACTTGGAGCCAATTTGAGGCTTTACACAACGTGGGCAAAACTGAAATTTGGACTCAATTTTTCTGTCATTCTTTGGGTTCTGTGATTCTGTGGGTTAACAAAAGACGGTGGCAGAGTTGGTCTGGTCTCAGTACTAGTGTGTGGCTATCCAGTTCTGAAGCTGTGGTTCTTGTTTTGTTCTGTGCCTCCAGCTGAAGTAGCTGATCCCTGTATTTTCTGGCATCCCGGAAGCAAAGTCAAGAATTAAGTTCTAAACTGAGATGCATTTTGTAATACTTTGACATGTTAAGAGAAAGGTTCACAAGAGCTCTTCAAACTACTAACGGGTGCTAGATGCCAGGAGCTATTTCCATCTTGATTTCTACTGCCCACTCCCCTCCAAACCAAAAATGCTGCTTCAGTAGCAATGAGGAGCAAGTGTTGAATGTTGAACGGCAAAAGGGCAGTGACAGGCAAGGGAGCAGTGTTTCCTAAAATATAGCTGGAAGAAAGTTATCTGTTCCTGTTGGGTCACCTTCAGGTGAACTTCAGAATGCTAAGACGTGTTTTCATAACAGTATTTCAAAGGTTACAGTTATTTCACCAACATAGGTTGTATTTGTTCAGAGTTAAACACTGACTTTTTTTAATAGTCAGGCAAAATTAAGGACAAGATGGAAAGGAATGGCAAATAGCGTATTTTTAACATAAATCTTGCTTTCTTGTGTTATGTGTTTATCCTGTAGGCCGTAGTAGAAGAAGAATGTATGCCTGTCGACCAGTTTGTTGAACACTTACTCCCCAGTCTTTTAAGTCTGGCTTCTGATCCTGTGCCAAACGTAAGGGTTCTGCTCGCCAAGGCTCTAAGGCAGACGTTATTGGAGAAAGGTGCGGTCATTAATTTCCTTTGAAAGAACTAAAGGCTCGTGAAAGCTGTCTCTCCTCTGCCACTGCAGTTCCTTATAAACTGACTCAGTTGGTGAAAAGACTGGTTCTGTTTATACTGAAAACAGAACTATACGTAGTAACCTGGGATACTGCATTTAAATTCAGGTTTAGGAATATAGATTTAGGAATGTATACTGTAGTGGCTTCTCTGTCTTGAATATTTGATCACCGTCGGTAAAGGGCCTGAAACGGGCATCGATGATCTGACCGATGTCATATTCTGCCCGCTGGAGGGCAGTGACGTCCTTGTGCTTAGCAAGAAGTGCGGCAAGTACTGGATGTTGCTGCAGGTGGTTATTTGTGGTATCCATGATGCGTGTGGCAAATACATTTTTCTTAAGCATCACATCAGATTATTTTGATATATTTTAAACCTTTATGTTAATGAAATAGTCATCTTTCGGGTCCTTCAGATGAAATGTTACGCCACCTTCTGAAATGGTTTGCTTTGTCATTTTAGTGTTAAGCTAACAGTTGTACTAGGAAAGAATGTAATTTTGTACGCTGCTACAATTTCCTGTATTACAATTCCTTAAAAGCAAATAAATGAGATTATTTCTCATTATTCAAAGGAAGATGCACAGAAATGCTCTCTCCTAAATTTTTTTCAGGATAAAATATAGTTTTGTAAAGCATTGTACAGTGGCAGCTTCCTGAGCTTGCTTTTACATCTTGATACACTCCTATGCAGGGCTCAGCAAAAAGAATTTCTCTTAGAAATACTGAAGTATGTAATAAGTGAGTAAGCAGCTGCATATTTCTCTTTCTGGGTCAGCTTCCGTAGCTCAGTGCAGTTTCTCTAAGGAGCCTATAAATTGGATGAGCTACCTGAGATGGTTTTGGCATTCTCTGTATTTCTGCATTACTTACGCCCTAGGGTTTATTCTTTTGACTTTGATTAAAATTGTCTTTTTCTCCCTTTATTGTAGCTTATTTTAAAAGTGTTGGCAATCCTCATCTAGAAGCTGCGGAAGAGACCATTCTAGCCCTGCAATCTGACAGAGATCAAGATGTGTCCTTCTTTGCCACCATAAAACTAAAACAGGGTAACATGGACAATACTGCCATCGGAAAACAAAACTAATGTGTTTTTCTGCAGTAAATGCTGAACATCAAAGTGGTTATTCACCTTATGGTCACGGTCAGTATGAATAATGTGGACAAATAAGAAGGTTTTTGTTACCTACGTGAGCTGGAAAGAGTCTGCTGAGAAATGTTGCTATCTTCGTTTCACGACCACCTTTCACCTACAGCTGTGTGTTTCTGTCCCATATGCATGAGTAATTAATTTTGGTTTTTACTTTGTAAATGTGGGTGATAACTGATCTCGCATGCGGTTAAGTATTGTACGTAAAGTCTTACACCATACGCAGTGTTTCAGTGTAATTGGAATTGATACTTCATTTTTTAACAAAACATTTCCAGTAGTAGAGCAGTCTGCTATAAGCTTAAAACGGTTTCTAAATCTTAAACCCTGATCATAGCAAACGTACATGAAGATATTATTTCCTCACTTTTATTGTAGTTTTTGTGTTGTTTCAAGTATTACATTTTTACTGAACAGAAGCGTATATATGTGAATAGTTTTGAATTTTAACAAAAAATGATGAAGAACCTAATTCTGTGTCAGTGGAAAAAAGCTCAAAAATCATTTCATTTTATTAAGTAGTTACTCTGCTAGAATTAAGGCATGGTTCATTTTTACTTAATATAATGTGACATTTTTTCAAAGCACAGAGAGCTCAAGATTCTTTGTATATGGTGACTTTTCTATTAATTTGTTATTTCTGAGCCATACCCGTACAGCTGTTACCATGGCTGTTTTCGTTACTGCTGGCTACGGTAGTGGTAGGTAGCCTTAATTTCCCAAACTGAAAATTACTGGTCTTGCCCTAGCAAAGTTCACTTCGTTTAAGGTATTCAGTTCCTGCAACTCGTGCTGGATCTGGAGAAGGGTGTGACAGAATTTTACAGATATGAGTTGTTGGTTGGGTTTTTACATACACACCTCATTTGAAAAACACCTTTTAACTGGTCCAATATTCAAATCCCGAACAGCGTGCTACTTTGTTCCTAAGAAACAAAGGACCTCTAAATTCTGAAAAACCCCAAATAACAAATGTTCGGGGGAAAGGTGTTGATGCAGTTTGCTCTGTAACTTCTGTTGACTGTATGGTGAGGTTTGGGGCAAACAACAAATGAAGGTTACTGAGATCCTTAAGCTTAAGTAGGATGTCTTCTGGGTATTTAAACAGCTGTTTTGGAAGAAAGAAAGTACAGATAGAACACAGTTCTAGTAATGAAATCGGACCACTTCGGATCACTTTGAGAAATTACAAAGCTAATGTTTTTTGGTGGATCCTGTCTTCTGTTGTGTCCCAACTCTGCAGATAAAGTGGGGCCTGGAAAATAAATATTCTTAATTTCTTAGATTGTGGATTGGAACTTTGTCCTATTGAAAATCTAACGCTTAAATAGTAAAGAAATGGTTTCATGTAAAAACAGTTACTTTCTGTCTGTGAACACAACAGCGTATCATAAATAGACCTGTGTAAATACATCCCCGTATTTCACTGTTACACTAGTAAGTCATTCACATGGGTGAAGGTTTTTACGGAAGTTACTTCTCTCTTTTTTTGTTTAGTTTTACAGCTGGCTCGTCAGCAATACAGCAAGTAGGTTCCTCAGCTGGGTTCTGAATTTTTGGAGGGCTCAGTTTTGTATAAGTTTAACTTGTATTATAATATGTACAGTATTTGTAACAAATTGCTTTCTTGTGAGATCACAAAATGCTTTTTGGAAGGTGCAGGCAGAAATATTCCACTGCTGTCACTGCTATTACAGCAAACAGTATAAGCTCTGTAAACTCTGCAACGTTCTACACTTAATTTTTTACAATTTTTTTATAATTTAAAGCAAATGCATCTTCAGTACAGACTTTTTATGATTGCAGTTTCTTAACAAAAAGACCTCTCGTTAATTTTTTTTCTAGTTCTAATATCTTTTTCTAATGCTGGCATTATACCGGTATTTTCTAACTGTTCAGATTTTCTAAGGCCTTTCTGACAAGGTTTTAGTTCTGTTTTTTATTATCAGTTCATTAAACTTCTCAGCACTGAACAGATTTTTTTTAAGTGTGTGTATATGTAAGTATGTTTGAAATGTACTGTATATAAATTAAATACCTTGAACATTAACCCAACCCAGGTTTCTGTTTGTCAGATAATGTTAAATAGTCACCTTTACTTGCAATAATTGACGGGAAAACGCAAGCTTCCATATGTTTTAGCATGTTTGATTAGTGTTCATCAAGAGTTTTTCATTAGAATTTGTGTAAACGATAAGCCACCAGCTATAAAAGTTCACTAAAAGGCTAAACAAAGTTCTTTGCTTTTAACAATATTTTGGTACTTCTTTGGCTCCAGAAATCATGTCTGCTTTAAATGATATGATTTCAGTAGAGCGTTTTAAAACTTTTGTTAAAACTCTGCAGTTGCATGCACTAATGGGGGGACATCATAGCTTTGGGGTGGGGTTTTTTGTAGACAACGTGCAGGTCTGTTAATCAGATTTACCCTCTACAAGGTTTGTCTTTTTGGTTTAGTTTTAAACTAGAAATGATTTGGCATGACTAAAGACCGCACTTTGTCTTGTACTAGACAAATGAATGCAATGATGAGTAAAGCAGTGTGTTCATCTACAGTTCTCTGGGTGGTTTAAATTATGCAAAGATATGTATTTTAAAAGCCAGGTGGAGCAAAGTTAAGGAGTTAATCCACTTCCACAACAGCAGTAAGAATATCACTTTTAAACATTTCTAGCTAAGGAACATGAAAATAACACGAGTGGGTGCAATATTGCTTGGATGTTACAGGAGTTTTATCAAGCACTTGTAATCCAAAGCCTGCGGGTCGTCTTGCTTAGAACGCGGACTGCCCGGCACGTGGGGCGTGCTGCAGCCTGGGCGCGGGTCGCTGCTGCCCAAGTGGTGGCTGTGTCTGTACACGGTGGTTAGAGCCCAGTTAAGCGGGGACACGCTGGAAGTGTCATTCATTTGTCAGAATAGAGTCTATGTAACTTCCTATTTGTATTTATCTCAATAAATCCTGTAACTGTTTTATAAACCAACTTGTGGTAACTGACTTCCGTCATAAGTGGTGCGATGCAAATGTATTCTTTTGGTCCACGAAGCCTCTCCCTAGCGTGAAGACTCATCTGTCGAGCCAGGGTTGAGTGTGGAATGCATCACTCTCTAGTACAGGATCCATTATATGTCTGGAGATTTGAAGTAGTTCTTCCTGCACTTTTCTCTTGAAGTGAGCGTGCCAAAAGTGCTTTGAAACTAAAATTGTTCTGTCAGCACTGATACTCTAAGAAGGTGTACTTTAAATGAAGAGAACTTGTGTGTACTGGGTGAGACTGACATTCAGATCTTTATCTTAAATCCTTCCCTCTCCAAACTTCAGCCCAGAAGGACATTCTGTGGACTGTTGTTTCGGTGTGGTGTTGCTCTTGGACATCCTACGTTAATGGACTCCGTGTAGTTGTTAGACCTTGGAGCGTGTGGGGGTGAAATGAATAATTGGCATCTGCCTGGTTGGGTTTGCTTCTAATCTCGGGAGTCTTTTCCAGCTTCTGCTGCTGCAATCGCCCTTTTGGCTGTTTTGGACACTCGCTGGCTGCTCCATCCTGTGCTCGAGAACTTCTGCCAACTGCTGCAAAAATCCTCTGCAGGATTTTAGCTGGTGCAAAAGTGAGGAGAATAAACAGCCCCCTGCACCCCCTGGTAAAGCCCACCCACCCACTTTGAGTTAGGGCACAAGACCCCTATGTAGTAAACTGCAAAGGTGGATTAAACAGCCGTATGCTCTTTTTTATTACACATTACATACACTAAACACGTAGATTGAGATCTAGACTTTAACAAAGAAAACAGCAACATAAAATATGGGCAGCTTTTGAGTATTTACCTGAGTTTACTACTTTGTTTCTCTACGGCTTGTCTTCCAAGTAAGTTTGTCATCCAAGTGAAAATCAAAAGATGGGCAAGAACAAAAATCTTTCTGTAATCGCTCTGGTGCGTTACTTGTGTGGTGTTCTCTGGTAAGTTTGTGTAGGCTGTCACATCGCACGTGCAGACTGCACTTCCGTCACGTCAGTTTATGCTGCTTGGATACTGCAAAGTGCTCATGATGCTCAAGGGGGTCTGCGTGGAGGGCTTTGATACAAGGGGAACGTCTAGGGGAGGGAGGAGTTACTTGCCATAGAAATTAAGTGGGTTAGTTGTACTTGCAACTGTTCACAATGGAAGTGGTAATTTCAGGGGACTGGTAATCCAAACGCAAGGGGTCAATCCCTAATGCACTCTGTTCAATTTAGAAATAAAATTTCTTTTTGCTGTTACACGTAAACAGCACATACGCTTGGAGTGCAAGTTCCTTTCACTGTTTTAGAACTTCTTGTAGCACTGATGTGAGCATACTTTCAGATGCTTTTCTTGTCCCTGCTTAACCTGATGTCCGAAAAAAGTTTGCATTTTTTGTTCAATTGCCTGCCATTTTACTCTTCTGACGTGTTCCCAACAAAAGATACTTAATCCCCGTGTTTTTCATATAGATAGGAGAAATAATACATAGTATGTAAACAAGGTCTTTTTCTTAGTTATCTTAAAACATCATTAGGAGATTGAGATTACCTGTTCTTGGGTACTCCGGGGAGGCTGAGCGACTTGTCTATTGTTACGGGAATCAAGGGTAGAAACTCTCTGTTTTGTAGTCCATGTTCTTCTGGCCATACTGACTCCAGAGTAAGAATGGTATTCATTACATGACAGTGCAAAAATCACGAATCAGAAGACGTTCCCTGCCTCATCCACTTTATCGGGTGCTAGCTTACGGTCCATCTTGAGTTTGTGATCCTGCCAAGTTTGATTAGTAAGGAAGCTTTGGTTTTTATTGAACAAATACTTTCTGTGGTGCTTTGATAGAGGGCGTGCTGCTTTCTTGATTTAGGACTGAAATGTTGCCTCGGCAAAAACACAAGTTACTCTAGCTGATTTGTACTGTAAACCTTCAGGCCTGAACAGATGTGGTCATGAAACATCCTTTGGCACCCTTCATAAAGATCCATTATCTCTGTTGCCCTGGCCTGTGTCCAGCCTGGCTAATCACAATCTGTTCCTCTGTGTTTCCCCGACCACTGCAAATGGATACTGCAGGGTTCTTCACTTCCTTGCGTTAACTGTTGTGTAGTGTTGCGGTTCGCTGGCAAGCAGCTGTTCTGCCTCATGCCACAAATGGCTTGCATTTTGCTATTGGGCAAATTGTTTGTTTTGTTCAGTTTTCCACCATGTTTTGAGTTCCCTGTGTATTAAAGATTCTTCCTACTTGGTGTAGAGCAGGAAACAGAAAGATGTGCCGCAAAGACAAATGGTCTCCTTTGAAATTAAAAGCGTATTGGCATACGGGCCCCACAAAAAAGCTTGTTGACGCTGTTGATTTTCAAATGAAAAAAAATCTCCTTCTTTTTAAGAAATAACTGTACAGCTGTTCTGATAATGTGTTTCTACTTACTAGATGAGAAAACTATGGTGCACTGTGGAAGATGTAGCCCAACATGGAAATGGCTTCTCAGGGAGAGCAGCAGCATGAGGCACCTGAAAATGTTCCTAAGAGGCCTCTCAGCAGCACTTTAGAACTGGTGTGTTTGGGTTTACTACCAAAAGAAGCTCATTCTGGGAAAGAATGTGATACGGGACTCTTTCCTGAGGCAGCTTAGGTTTGTGAGTTGCCCGCTGGTATGTGGCCCAGTGTCTTGTCTGCCTCCGAAGGAACCTGCGCTTAGGTGGCCAGTGCTGTCTGTCTCTGTCCTCTTTCCCCAAAAGCTCGGGTTAGTTTCCAACAAATTTAAGAGAAGGACAAGGACTGCAAAGAAAAACAGTTTACAGAAGATTTTGTGGTGCTTAATAACTACATATGAAAGGAAAACACAAATTAATGTTCCCACCAAGGGATGGCTATGGATAAATATAATTACATAGGAGAGAATTAAGATGGGGTAGAAGAATAAGAAACAAGCGGGTATTAATTAGCTGATCTTGGGGTGATTTATGCAGCACGCAAGCATCCCCTAGGTATGGATATGAGACTATGTTGATACCTACAAAGAATCAGACCAGTGTTTTGAAAGAGACTAAAAGGTTTGTGTTTGTCCTGCAGCCAGCCTGTCGGGGAGTTACAGAGGACTTTGGGCAACACGCCACATGCAGAGTTACTGGGAGCAGAGCAGAAAAAGGAAAGGGTAGTACACGGAGCTTTTGTGACACTGCTTGTTGCCAGCCACAGAGGTTGTGCTGAAACTGCCACATTTCTCCTGAGACATGGTAATATTCTTAGAACAATTTTTCTCTGGCTGTAACTGCACAGCATACCTCCTTCCTACTTACCCAGCCAGCAGAATTTTACCCAAATAACCTCGCGTATTTTGTATTTGAGGTGGAGAATGTATTCAGCACGTCAGGTCTGACGTAGACTTGGAGACAATAAAAACTGCTGTTCTTGCTAAGTGTAATGGCTTTCAGTGTCAGAGAAGCTCATATGGGAAAACAGGATTCTGATTTTTTTACTTCCCTCTTTCAGTCTCATGTGTTTATTGCCATTTTCTTTTTATCTAGAAATGCTTACGTTTTTATCAGTCTTGCGCAGTGCTTTATCAGCCACTGACATGCAAGAAGAGTTGCGAGCACAAGTTCTATGGCTCTGACATTTGGGCTTTTTTGTTCCTTTGCAACTAAATCAGTCTTCTTTCCCCAGAAATCTTCGTTTCAACAATGGATAGTCCTTTGGGTCGGTTGAGATCACTTGATTGTCCTGAATGAAAGGACATCTGCTAATGAAAGGACACTTGTTAATCACTTTTTTTTAATCATGAAAGTGAGTGCTGAGGAGGAAATCCCACCCTGTCTGACAGTGCTCCCTTCCTTGAGCTTGGCCTCCTCAGAGTTTGTCCCTGTTAAAGGACATTGTCGTCCCCCTATAAGTGAGAGCTCCCAGTGCAAAAATAATGGCAACACCTAACTGCAGCAAAGCTAGCAACGTTCCCCTGAACAGAACAAAGAATAGCCAGTTGTTATGTGTGAGCCAAGGGATGGACTGTTTCTTCACTAGACAGGTTTGTTAATTCCAGTGATTAGATGTGACTAAAACAAACGGGATCTGCCTTCAGAAAAAAATTGTGCATCATGGCCTGCAGGTGGCATTGCCTCCTTTCGTATGCCGTGTCACACTTGGACTATGTAAGGTTTTTCGCAGGTGCGGTCTTGTGTTGTACAGCCCCGCTACAAGGACTGTCCTTGACATCGGGGCATTCACGGACCACTGTGACTGGACCGAGCTGCTCCTTGGCTATGGGGCTCTTGGCCCGGACAGCGAGGGACAGGCTGCGGTGAGCCTGGCCCGCCGTGGGGCCAGCAGCAGAGTGAACCCACCATGGTTTGCTCCCAGCAGAGGAAGAGATCTCCTGCACCATGCCACCCTTCGGCATTGCAGCAGGTGTCTGGTCCCATGTCCTGGAATACTTACGGAGTCACTTGGTTCTGGCAAATTTCAAGGGACAGTCAGTAAAGTTCCCAGAGACCCACACTTCAAATATAGGTCACTGGGTGGGATTTGCAGGTTTTAGTTATGAAATAAGCAAATGTACTGGTGATGCTGCAGCTAAGATGACAACTAACGTCACAGCACAGCTCTCAAACATTTGTAGCTTAAGTATTCATAACCTTGTTCCCTAGCCAAACCGACCCGTTAGTTAATACGGTTGGTAGGACAGCTCGAGCCTGTCTGCAAGTTCTCTTTGGAATGCTCCTTCTTGCTAGGGTAATTTCCTAACAGTTGGCAACAGACCAGGGCAATATACTTTAACAGGTATTTCAGGGGATGGGAAATCCCTAGATCTTTAATCCAGTTCTGGCCCTGATTGGCTTTATTGCCTCTGGCAGATCAGTTAAGGGTTGTTTTATAAGTAGGGCAGTTTGTCTGCCATGGGAGGGTGCAGGAAAAGTTGATGTACATGTAAGTGGCTAATTATGATCGCCCAGTACTTGCTTAGTGTCTCCAACATTTTAAGTCTCAGGGCTCTGAAGGCTGGAGGTTCCTGAAGCCAGTGATGGGGTGAAGGGACTTGCCCATCTGCTTTCAAAGTTTCTTAGTATCCCAGGTTCTTTAGATGCTTTAAAAAGACTACTTATGGTCTCTTTATGCCTCTAAGATCAGTAGAAGGAAGCTGAGCTTCTGGTCTGTTTCCTGAGGGCTTATTAAAGACTCAATGCTCAATCTTGAGCAGTTTCCACTGCTTTGCTTAAAGAGACATTTTTTCAAAGAGCTCAGCTCTTAACTTGCAATTAACCACAGAAGAGGTGGTTCTCAGTGGGAACTGAGCACTCCTGAGACCCTGGCCTACTGCTTTTTGGCTTGCAAAGCCCCATGCATAGCCAGGAGACTCTACAAATAACTAACACGAGTTGTTCTTGTTTCCTTGTGTCAGAGCATTTTCTGATACCAGGACTGCTATATAAATATTCAGGTAATTAGTGAATTTTGGCCTCAATACTTAAATTTGTGCTCCAGATCAATGCCAGGAAGTAGCCATATCCAGAATGTGATAAAAATCAGTGTCCTGTGGTGCAGCACTGTCTTTTATGAATAGGTGAAATGCGGATCAGAAAGATGCTGGCTTGGAACTTGGATACCTTTAGGTTATATCCCTTAAGGGAGAGATCGTGGCTAATGATGTGGACTAAGAATTGACTTGAATGCTCAAATGAGAAAGGTTTGCTTTGTGTGCACTGAATGAATGGAGGCAAGTTACATAGACCTGGTCTGGCAGGAAGGGCTGCAAAGCAGGACTTTGTAGTAGTCCTGCAACTTAAGGTGCGTCCTATATTCAAGGAAAAAAACCCCAGGGGATCTGAATAATATTCCCACGCATATTTCTTGTCAGATAGTCCCAGACAGAAAGATGGAGTGTTGCTCAGGGTAAGCACAGTCAGCGTGACGGGGCAGGTACGCAGGCATGTGGCTGCCTAGCTCAGAGGCAGATACTTTAGTCTGTCCAGGGAAATGTTTCCCTGTGCTCACAATCCTCAGCTTCCTGCGAGTAAGTCCCTGAGCCTAGTTTCCATGTTAAGAAAGCTGAAATACTAACCTGGAATGCTTTAAAAATGCAGCTGCATCCCCTAAACCCTTGCCCGCCTCATTCAGGGTGGAGGGTTGGATGGCAGGGTTTTGCGCCTTCCTTGGATGTTGCCTGCCACTGGACCATGCACTGGTCTGAGAACAGCATAAGTGCACCAGGAATGGAGACTGAGAAATAAAAAACAGAGACTCAATCTCTAGAGCGATCTAAAAAGAAATATCCCTTTACTTCAGCTTTTTTTGTAAACTGAAAGGCGATTTGTTTTACTGTTTTATTGCAATTGCTTTCCTTCCCTTGAGTTTAAAAGGTTGCAACCTAAAGGGAAAATCCCCAGTCACCGGCTGGAATTGCCTGAACTCACACAAGAGAAGCCGGAGAAGTGGGGAGATGGCGGCAGTCGGCAGGAGAGGGCACACGGCAGGGCACTCTGCAGGACGTGTGTGCCCTTTCATCCCCATTCCTGTACGAAAAAATCTCCATTTGCTTTTCTTGAGCCACATCTCAGCTGCATCCACGTGTGACTTTCAAAGCCAGCAGCCCTGTATTCCTTCTGAATTGATATTTGTGCTTAAAGTCTCTCAAATGTAAGATGATAAATATTGCTTATCTTATGATTCCTTACTTTAACCAAGTAATAAAGCAAAGTCCAGCACTGTAGGTGATGGGAAGTACCACTTCTCAAGCCAGTTACTGTGAGTCCGGAGGACACGTAGCAATGCTTACACGTGCTGACATCAGTCTGAACAAACGAGTGCTGAATTCCTTCGGTTTGAGGGGACACATTCACTGTATCATTTAAACAAAGCTCACTTGAACAGGTTTTATGTTGATTATTAATTCTATGTGACTCAAATATATAGTTTAATAACTGGTTAAGAGAATGAGAAGATCACAAATGTTATCAATCAGTGGAAAAGGTTCAAAAATAGCGTGCTTCTGGCATTTTGCTGAGCAGTTGAATATTGCAAGCAGAATTACACAGAAACGTCCTTAGAAATCCTTTAGTCTTTATTCCTATTGTCTGTGTAGACTGTCTAATCTGCACCCAAGCTTCCAGAAATGGGTATAGGATTTGTAGCTGCTTTTAGACATTATGCAGCATGTTGCATAGCTCTGGGAGAGAACAGCGAAGGTCATGGAGAGAACTGGGTGACCTCAGGACAAGGATGCCAGAATAGCAGGAAATTTATGTAGTATGTGATTATGCAGTTAGGGACAAATATCAAGTATGTAGAATATCGAATATCAACAAGCTGTAAACTTATCCTTTGGAAAGAACAGAAGTCACCAGTGTGTGGCAGCTGGGAAATGGATTGGTGCACACCAATCCAAAACTGTATTGGGGCAAATTAGAAGACAATTTAAGTCTGGGTGAGACAAGCCCTGGAACAGCGTGTGCTGTTCTGGTTAGGTGAGAAAGGTGAATTCAAGCTAGAAGAGACCTCTAAATTAACCAGGGCAAAGGAGAGAGTTCCTCTTCCTGAGAGGGCCGGGAGAGTAGGGCACAGCTGATAGAAAGGACCACACAAGGATAGTATTGCTCTTTATCAAAGGCAATAAATGTCAGGGAGGTAAATAAGCTATTTGCACTGAAAAGAAACTGCTGGGATACTAAGATCAGAAATCAGAATACATTTTGCAGCTTTTGTTAGGGAGGAGGGGTAGGGCAAAGAGACCTAACCAAACACGTGCACCTTTAAGAGTGCTGTTGTGTGATATAGTAGTCTGGAAAACTGGGCTGGATGGCAGCATTGCTGGATGCTGATTTTATTTGTTGTTGCACCATTGTATTTGTTGCTTAAAGTTTCTATTCCAAGGAATAAAAATTGGATGCAGGCAAACCAGATAATATAACCTGTCTTAAAGTAACCAGCTATGCTGTAGCATGCACCAGAAATAAACATCAGGGGAGGACAGCAGACTGAGATGCAGAGCTTAGACAGAAATGTGCCCGTTGAAGAAACTGAGGCTCTGGATTCCTGAAACGTGTGCTCCACTCTGCCGCTGCTTCATATATGATCTTCAGAACTTGATTTCTGCCTTATATAGTATCAGGAATCCCTGTGAATGTTGTTTCTCTATTGCACTGGTGAGCAAAATTCTGTTCTAGAAGGCAAGCTGTAGTAACCACCTTTTCAAAGAAAGGAAACACAAGCCAGTAAAAGATACGTGTATGTTGCATTACAACCCTTACTTTCTCTTCTCTATGCTACAGCACAGGGAAAGGATCAGTCTCCAGAAGACTTTAGTGAGGTATTGTTAATGAACTTCGGTATCCTCAGATAAAGAAATGGGGAGATCGTTATGGAGAAGAAAATGCATTAAAAATGCCTGGAGTTTAATTATGCCCAGGGCAGGACAAATGTCACAACTGTCTCCTAATATTAAGAAATCCAAAGCAACTCTTGGAAGGACTGTGGTTCCCCTGGATGCAAAAGGCAGTAAGTTAAATAAAGATGACAAGCACAGGAATAATTTATCACACTTTCTTATCATTATCAGCTTACCCCCTTTCCTTGCCTGGGCAGGCTCCCAGTACTGCTCACAGCCATCGTGCTGACTGCTGTTCCCCCAGAGCCTTGAGAAAGCTAAGGCTCAGCAAGCCTGAACAGTGACTGCTGCTGTTTAGAAATAGTCACAGTTCCAGAGAGCCTTGGATGTCTCTGAACTGCCACCTTTCATACTTTCAAACATGAGTCCCATCTTCCCCAAACATTTCCCCTTTCTCTACAACTGTTTCTAATTTCACCTGATTTGCACCTCAAACTTGCTGACGTTTACTTTGTCCCTCCAAGCTCCTCCCATATGGATGCTGCAGAAGAGAAAGGCTCGGTGCTGTTGCTAAAAGCGAGATGCTATGGAGACGTGCCTACTGGTAAATGGACGTTCCTATAAAGCAATAGAAGTATAGCAGAGGCTATGTTGCAACGTTAATTTTCAGGCATCTTGCTGCTTCATATGGCAAGGCCCCCAGGTGAACGATGTGTCTCCCTGTGTCATGTGTGGATCCCACGCGCTGCACCAAGAGCTGTACTTCGCTTTAGGCAGCAGACAAGCCTCGCCCTCTGCTCCCAGCTCGTAGTCCTGAAACTTCTTTGGTATTAAAGTTTCTTTCAACAAAGACAGAGAGACCATTTCTTTTAAAATGTGCCATTTATTGATAGAACTACCATACCTGTGGGGATATGGGCCCCTCCAGATTCGGCCAACAACTGAGTAGAGTTTTGTGCTCGTGTGTTTTATCAACACTCCTGGAAGCCTAACACCACTTACTTGTGGTGTTATTTCACAAGTCTTACTTGTGAAATACAGCCTACAGCAGACCTCCCTATGGAAACTGAATATTGAAACTTGAGAGCAAAGACCTGACATTACTTTGGCATTGCACAAATAACTTGTTAGCTCAGTGAATTTTTTAAAAAGAGCAAGCTTGTTGTTATACCTGTTCCATATTTACCAATAGACGACAATAGTGCAGAACACTGTAGCAATCATTACATTCATTTCTTAAAGTGAATCAAATGAACAGAAATTGTTAAATGCCAGAGTACAATATAGCTTATAAAACCCAAAAGACATCAGGAAACTTGCGCTGATTGGGCTCTTATATGTTGTTTTCCTCTTGCTTAGGAAAGAGAATTGTAGTCAGCTTGCAATCTCCCTGACATTGTTTGTGAAGGAAGCAGACAAAAAGTACCAATGAAACAGAAGGGCTGCAATTTAGTTAATTTTATGCAAAATACAATCAGCATTCAAACTGGGAGTTACCAAGCAGAAATGTATTGACAGAGAAGCCAAAATATTCTCTGTGCATGAGTAGTGAAATATTAAAACAAAATTTCAAAGAGACTCCTGGAACTGACATAACTAAAGGCCAGAGAAGATGCAAGGGTCAAGTTTGACACTATCAAAGTCAAGAGGAGTTCAGAGAGGCCGTGATTTAATCCCCAACACCCTATATGGTACGAACCAGTGCAGCTCTGGTGTGACAGAAGACCTTGTACCGGTAAGGAAAAATAGAAACATCTCAGAAGAGTGATTAGAAGAGAGGGTGATTGCTTATAAAAGATGGTTGCAAAGGATCTATGCTAGGGAGAGGATGGAGAAGGAAGAACAATAAGGAGGTAGTAAAGGACAGAGAAATGGAAAAAACTTCAGATCAGCTGGGGAATGTAATTATGGAGGTGACAGCTATGCAGCGATCTGCTTTCTAGTCCTGGAGACCCCCAAATTGATGATGGGGGACACTGGTGTCCCATTTTGCGTTTTACTTGGTGTGATAGACTCCTGTTAGCATTGAAGTTAACTAAGCAGACACAAAATATTTTTGTAGAAAACGTGCACTCCTCTTTCCCAAACTTCATGCACTCTGCTGAAATGTTCTGATTAATCAGTCTTTGTGCCTCAAACCCCTGAAGGCTCCAGGCCAGTGTGCATAGTCTATCTCTCTCTATAGCATAATCTCAGTCTGTAGCAGAACCTGTGTATGCACGCTTTCTCTAACTTCATTTTTTTGAATTTGCAGTGTTCCTTGAGTTGTAACCACCAACTGCGTTCAAAGACAACCAGAAGTCGGTTGTGAACCATGTTTGAGGATCATGCTGACCATTAATATTTAGAATGCATAGCGGTTTGCAGAGGGAAGCCAAAAGCTATTCACTTTCTACTATGCTTCCAGCATCCCGTTTAGGTTGGTTTAATGCCTAACCTAGGCTGCAATTGAGGTTAGTGCTTTGGGTTTCCTTCAAGTTCCAGTTCTCCATACACTGTTCTGTTTGCGACATTTGCTTGACATGACTGCCTGGTATGGTTTGATGGCGTTTTGCTAGAATTCCTGTGTGTACAGAAGCTAATAAAGAAACTGTCAACTCAGAAAGCCCATCTTAAAATACGGTCCTACTGGCTTGGGATAAGAAACACAAAGATCCCTTGCCCAAGCCTCTTCTGTGGAATTTGTGATGCTATTTCGATTCTTTTGGTTTCCAGTAACTAAACAACCACTGGGGTCAAGCAAAAGTCGAGGTATAAAAATTCATTGCTATGAGCCTCCTTACCTATAAGCTGGCTGTCTGTTAGAGGAATGATCCGGACTATAGCAGTTGTCTTGTATCTCTTGGTGAGTGTTTGTATGCATAATTCACATGTGCACGTGTGTTTGAATTCCATTGGTCATTGATAATGAACAGTATAAATAAATCAGATGGGAGTTAAAGCATTGATGTGCTTTGGGGGGGGGGATTAAATCCAGTGCAGTGACCTTGAGCAGAATGTAATTTCAAAAGTGCCTTAAATATGCTGATGACATAAAATAAGGCTGAGGAAGTTGGAGGGGCAGGAGGGTAGGGGACAGAGGAACAAAACAAACTAATTCAAAATGATTTGGATTTATCAGGATTACAAGCAGATATGTGGCTTATGCAGTTTCTTGTAGGGAAGCGTGAGGTAATGGCGCCAGGTACCAAAAGTATTCAGGCTCTAGCTGGACTGAGAGCAGTGTGGAATACAGATCAGAGCATGGTGAAAAGGGCACATGCAGTACTGGGGGAAGTCTCGTCTCAGGTGAATAGCTGTCTTGATTCTTGTCTCCTTACCGAACTCAGCTCTGCAGCTGTGCTCACTGCATGGCTGAGAAATGGGTGGTCCTGCTAAAGAGGTTCTTGTTCAGCATTGTCAACCCATGAACTGGCTTGTAAATGAGAGCTGGGTTTAAAATCTTTCTCTTTGAAGATGTCCAAATACAGTTGCACCTCTTTCCGGGAGTAAACCAAGTAAAGCAAAAAGGAAGATGTAGTGAATATAGCCATGCCAGCATGAATTAGAGGGGCAGGGTCAGGCCTTATCTGTTGGTGTAAAAACATGCAGGAATCCTTTCATGCTGGTTTGACCAAGCAAAAATCCTTCAGAGGCTGTAAGATGTGTGTCCGCTAGTTGCAGATGAATAGAGAATCCAGCTTTTAATGTTATAGGAAACATGATCTGTAACTGAGCTGCCTAATAGTTCATCACACTGAATTTAGACTAGAAAAATAACAAAAAGTATTGTTTTGGACTAATGAGCACCCTGCTGGCCCACAGTAAAGCACAGAGAAATTGGTAAATCTTTCCAGTTGGCTCATTTGGAGGTAGATTCCATGGTTTTGGAAGTACTTGTTTTATTCTGTTTTTTTTTGTTTTTTCCATCTTTTTAGTTCCAATGTCTATTTTCATTTTTTAAATGTTTCATTTGTCCCCTAAATTGTAAGCTTTAGATTTCTCTCAGTTGTGGCCAAGTAGCTTTTGAAATCTAATCTAAGGCAGAAATAATAACAGGAGACCTCTCTGCATTGAAGTCTGTTGACGTCCTCGCAGCTTTCTTCACTTTGTTAGATAACATATTAATCATCCTTGTTTAAAAGTGCTTTCTCAAACTTGACGCATATCTCTAAACATAATTTTTACACTTATTTTTCACAGAACAAATTAGATATTTGAAAATATAATCTTCCTGTCTTACATTTTATGGCCCAAATTTAATTTATGTCCAGAAAGATTCCCAACAGTTGATAACTTCCAGTATCTTGACACCTAGGGCATATCAGTTAACACAGAGATTTCTGTGAGTCCTTCCTGCTTGGTGCTGCATTAGATGGAAATCTATTATTGTCTAGCAGCCACAGCTGCATGTGTTACATTTGTCACAGCTGAATAAGGCAGTGAGGAACTACAGGGAAAACTGAAGGACTGAAGCTAAGGCAAGTCACAAATAATAACTTGATTTCATACCCTAATCCTTATGCCATATCCGAATTGAGTCATGGATGGAGAGTGGTGAAAGAATCCTTGGGGAAATAAGAGATGCACTTGGAATTTCTCCTTTTCTGAGTGTCCTCAGGCTTTTGTGGACTCTGATTAAGATGGTCCCCAGTTCAGTGTCCCTGCCTGGGATACTGGAAGCATGCAGATGTGCTGTGAGATGTGCTCTACCCCCGACCCAGAAACATATATAATCCTGTGATTGCTTATGTTGCAGCAATAATAATCATTAAAGAAAGATGACCTCCATGTACTTGTACACCATATTTCTGTTACCCATTTGTTCTCCACAGCAAATGGTCGGTGTTACTCAGAATCTGCATCCTTGGAGTTTTGTTGTCAGTTTGAGCTGTTGTCACACACTTAGCTAATACCCTCTAGTCATTTTATTTCTTATTCACATGCACACTTAATGTCCTTAGTCATTAGACTGAAAAACGTTAACCTTGTCATAGTTAGTGACTGAAAGCAGAAAAGTCCATTTAATTCTCAGGGGAATTAATTCTAATTTTCTGCTTGTCATAAAGTGACATTTTACATATTTTTCTCTTTTTTTTTTCCACCAGTTTAGTGCTAAATTTAAATGTGTGTGTCATAGGAATAGACCTTTTGTCTGTGCTAAACACCCCAAAAGCCCCGGCAGGTATCCAGTGTATGAGACTCTTGACCAATAGCTGCTGCTAGAGCTCATTTCATGCACTGAAGAGAACAGGAGGTGAGAATTAAAAGTTAGCGATAGGAGATCACTGCACAGGGCACATTAGCATTGCATGTCAGAATGCATATTTTTCCCCTGGAAAATATGGATGAAAAGCAGCTCATCTGGGATAAGATATCCAACGAAGAAACAAATTATGTTAATCAAGAGGGACAGTACTAACATTTGTCATTAAGATGTGACACCTTCTATTTAATGTCACAAACTACTGGGAGCCTTTGAAAAATGTACTGGTTGGAAGGCAAGTTGTCTGCAGATATTGAGTTCACTGTTATATGAAAGAGAATAACTTATGTCTTGAAAAAATAGATGGCATTTATGGCAAAGAGAAATAATCCTCCCACAGATTACAGCTGTTCACTGTATTGTTGTGCTGGTGGTCTTATCTCATCAGTGGATATTTTATAAGGTTGGGTTTTTTTTTGATACATATCCATAAGGCTGTTCTGAGGAGGGCATTGTATGCTGGGAGCTGGATGTATATCGAGAAAAAGACAACACTACAAAGAACTCTGAGTCTAAATTGCAAAGATGGATGAAGTAAAAATGAGGGATGCTTATTTTCCTTTTAACAGATGGGAACTGAAGCAGGGGAGAGTGATTGGAGTGGCCAAAGTCACCCTGGGAGTCTGTGGAATTGCATCCTGATCTTTGAAGTCCAATTCCAGTATCTTTACCATATATTGTCTTTCTGTTCCCTTGCTGCTGAATGTAGATTTAATATGCATGTGTGCAATGAGCCAAACATGTTCTGCATATGTTTAGCCAAATTCTGACCTTAGGGACATACGGCAAGCTCTCTCTGATCCAGTTAGGAGTGCTTTCACAGCTGGGCTCAACCCAAGAAGTGCAAAACAGTGCTGGCATTTAGTTTATGCAACCAAAGCCCCTCCTGGGCTTGAAGTTTAATTCATCTGCCTGTTTGGGGTTTTAACAAAGCCAAGCTTCGCTGTGAGTTCTGGAGAAGAGATGTCAGGCCAGTGGGTAATAAAGTGCATGGCTGACTGTCTGCCCTCTTGTATTGTCTGTGCACCAGATGCTGATTAATGATTAGCATGTAACAAATTAATAAATCAATACCACAAACAAACAAACCATCCATTATGGTGGCCTGTCAAGTCCCTCTCTCCTCTGGGAGAGGAGCCACTTGCAGGCATTACATTCTTCACTGTATGTAAATGCCTCTGGACTATGTGCTATCTTGACACCTTGCAGATATGACATACAGATGAGACTAATTATATTCCATAGGTAATTTGGTATGTGCTGAAAAAAACATTTTAAGTTTTTTTTCTCAATTTTGTTCTATTCAGAGGTTCTTGAAGGGAAGGGTGAACGGTCAGCACAGTAAGTGTGGGCTCACGAGGAACAAGTTCCTGTACAGCCCAGATGTCTTGCCTTGAAGGCGTTATCCACACTGACCACTGACTAATTTCAGACAACTACCTTTGAAGTCTAAAGATAAGACCCTATTGCCCAAGCTCCCTCTGTAGCTTTGTGGAGAAAGCAAGGATCCTGTAGCGTATCATTCAAAGGTCTGAATTTGGACTCCAGTCCTGAATCATGATCAGAGAAGTTTAAAATTAATCCATGTGAAGTATCAAACATCACTGACCTTAGTCTCTCTGAGCCACAATCAAGCAACAAATTGAGCTACTGTGTTGTCATCTGTTAGAATCACAAAAACTTGTGCATCTGGCCTTATTTTTTCAGAAATAAAAAACATTTTAAAGTCTTGTGATACATTATGGAATACAGCTAATTAGTGCCCTTGTAAACGCCTCCAAATCCAGAACAGGACAGGGGAGTAAATAAATTCCTGATTGGCCTGACTGATTTTTCCATTCTCCTTACATAGGAAGTGTGTATGTACTTCTGTGCAGTTCTTTGGACATGATTTATATATTCTAAAAAACAGCAAGTATATGTGTGCATAATTAGAAGGGACAATAAAGAAAATCATTTGATGAAATTGAATTATGCATAATAAAGCTATAATTTTGTAGAGAAGTCTGTAGTCATCAGGAGAGAACGTGAAGCTTGCTTGCTTTATTAGTGTTGTGAGAGACCTGAGCTGGAACTACAGTCTTAAAAGCTTTAATATTTTATGATGTCTTATTGTATTACAAAGAACTTATTTTCTGACTCTTTATTTCACCCATTTGTGGGCTTTTCCTAAAGCAGCATATCCTGCGCTGCACTCTAGTCTTACCGGTTTCCTATTCTCTTATGCTATGCTGGCTCTGCAGACCCTGGGTCAACTGTTGCCTAGGCTTAATTTAAGGAGCATTTGTGATTAAATATGGTTGTAAATCTATTCTCTGCATTTTGGACAGATGTGATCCTGCCTCATGTGGCAACTTGATTAGAGGATCTGGGAGTCTGATGAAGTCTAAATTCAGAACCATTTCTTAGAAGCACAGACCTGGGGAGGTTCACAATCCAGTCAAATGTTGCCAGATAGTAGGTCTGCTATATTTTATGTCAGCTATCCAAAACCCGCCAGGTTTAGGTGAGACCAGGTGAAGAAAACAACCGTTTGGAACCTGAGGTATAGGACAATCTCTGCAAACTGGCTGTCACCTGGCCTTATGAGGAGCCTTCAGTAGGCACAGGCTTACAAGGCAACAGTGTGTATTTATCTACTTTTTCACGTTAAAAAAAGTGAAAATCATCAGTACAGAGCCCTTCTTCAAAACAGAAAGAGTTGGATCACTAGGTTTGTGGACCCTTTCTCATATTTGGATGCTTTTATCACATCTGTGACTACTATCTGCATGTGCGTTATTCAGCTCCAAACTGAGCTACAGCAACACTGCCAAATACACACATGAAATTAATATAAAATATATTCCAAATAGTTGCAGTATTTATATAATTTGGTGTCTTCTGTGTTCCACAAAACCTCAACAGATTGTTAACTCCAGCAGAACCAGTAAGCCAATAGGTGCATACAGCAGTACCGAGTCTGGCTCCCCAGCAGAAAACAGTATGAGCAGAACCAGCCTGGTACCGCCTGTCACTATTGACAGTTAATGACTGATTAGCAATGGCTCCAACAGTGCAAGTGAAAGGAGAATTAAAAGCAGGTTTAGGCAATCCTTTCTCCTTCTTGTGTCCTTTAAGTGTAAAATACTACACAAATGCATGAGAGACATTTTAATTGTGATTTTCTGAGTATGAAGAAGATTGTTCCCTCTCAAGTGAAATAGCACTGACCCAAGGTGAAGGAGTCAGTCTCGAGCTGTCCATTGCTAGTGGCTATCTCATTAAAATGCTTATTTTCTCACTCAGCACTCCCAAAACAAAGAGAAGGACAAACAAACATGGTGAAAAACCTGTTTTGGTCAAAACTATGGTGAGAGCTGGTGAAACTTTTCTCATTTGCATACAAATGACAAATTATTAAGGACAGCTTCTAGGAGAACAAAACCATCAGCAGTGCTCCTTGACAGGTTATTGTTTAGTTTGCACTGCAATGTACTCCCTTTATCCTGACATTGTGCCCTGCTCAGAGCTGGCTCAAGACCCCCCAGAAGTGTAGGATAAAGTGAATTTTCATACCTTAAAGATTCAGGGCCCATCTGCTGGTGATGTGCACTGCAGGGAAAGA
>NW_009661368.1:9412683-9421465 GCF_000708025.1 Charadrius vociferus
GAAAGAGCAGGGGGTGTCAGAGTTCTCCTCCCAGTCCCTGACCCAGCAGCACCACTGCTCATACAGCCTCATTTTTCCTGTGACAAAAGCAGCACAGCTCCCAACTTTGCCTGTGACTACAGCCAGGAAGGAAATGAGGTGGGGGACATCTCTCTGCCCAAGTGAACCAATTAACAGTGTCCCTCCCTGCTTTCTCTCCAGCCTGTGAGCTATATCTTGGCTTCTACTAAGAGACTGTAAATATATGGGTTTTGTTCATTAAGCAAGTACAATGCTAAGATGGAAACTGCAATCATAGAAATGCACGCGATGGGGAGCACAAGAAGTTACTACAGCTTTCGTTTAAACAAAGGACATGACTGTGCTCTGGCAATAAGAGCATAATGGCTGCTTCATTCTTCCAGACAGGGATAGTAGCTCACTGGGTTTTTCTGGACTCTTGCTTTGTTTTTTGTTTTGCTCCAGCTTTTAAGGATGAGACTGTTGTGTCTGACGCATGTCAGCAAGCAGAGGAGATTCACTAGCATAGCTGGGTTCATCTCACTCCCCGGTGTGGAATAAAAGCATTAACTGTCTCTCACTTCAGGAGGAGAAGGGGGGGCTGTTTTCAGCCTGCAAGAAGTGAGAAGGCATTGTCAGGTTTAGGTCAGGCTGGAGGACGGGGCTGTGCGCGCTCTCCGCAGGACAGACTAGCTGGGTGTCACACGGCAGCCTGCAGGCTTCATTCGGAAAGAGCAAGAGACAGAAGAGTGTGTCTGCAGGGGCTCGGGGGGAGCGAAGGCTGCCATGTCTTGTTTTGGTGCAAGCCTGTTCTCTACAGCAATGATCTTTCTGGAAAGCAAACAGAAAATGGATTGAATAAAGAGCCTTTACCAAGGAAGCAGAAAGAAAATGGCCACTTCTACACGCCCTATGTTAGAACTCTAAATAATGCTTTTATCAGAGCTGTTAAAAACATCGCTTAACAAGAGTACTGGCCAGCCATGTTTGATCCCAGCCTGGTATCTGCAAGGCCTGACCCTGCAGCCAAGTGCACCCAGTGAAGCTGGTGTCCGCATAGCCACCTAACCGAAAAGGACAGGGTGGAGGAATGAAGATTCTTTCTGTTCTGGTAATTTCTTCATGGTTGCATCTATTTTTGTACTTTGAAGTTCTCAGGTTCATTTCAATCACAGCTTCTTTAGTGAAGCAGATAAAGCATGGAGGGGGAAAATACGAGGGAAAGGGCCAAATTCAAAGTTGAGTCAAACTTGGGCAACAGATGCAACCTGCGACCATGAGGTGTAATGTACCTTTATAAGAACACATTGTACTGACTAATCACTTCAAAACTTCTCCCAGATTTCAGCATACCTGTGTAACTGCACGTCACCTAAAACAAGATGCATATCACATGATAAAGAAACAGTAGAGCGTGGAATAGAGACCTTGTGAGCTGCCTCACAATAAAAATGGTAAAACTGCATCTCCATTATTATCATTCATTTCCTGGACTCCAGTTTTACTGATGTAATCCCTTCTCTCCATTCCAAACCAATTAAATGAATAAATACAAACTTGAAAAATCACTGAAACTGTAGCTTGCCTCATTATTGCAATAAATTTACAATGGCTGTTGAATGGTGATAGATTTAAGGTCCTTTGGCTTAGAGTGAATTCAGAGCAGCTGTAGCAACTTCAGACAGGTAAACATAGTTTTTGCCTTGTCTGATCTAAAGTTCGGATAGGCATCCAAGTATTCAATGGTTCAGGTGCCACAGGACTTTAGATATGCATCACTACGGTTTGTAGTGCAACACTGAAAATGCCTGAGGAACATGTAAGAAACCCTGGGATGCTGCTGGCTTCTGGGCCTTACAGAGACATAGGAAAGCAGGACTGAAAGGAATTTCGAACCCTCTTCCGTTTTAGCCCTCTGCCTGTGGCAGCATCATTCAAACAAACAAATTTGAACTTTATTTATTTATTATGGATCATTTTAATTGTGGAGAAATGAAGCAAAAACTTAGACAGGGTATTCTTAGTTTGCTACTGGGAAATTAAGAACTTAATATTTACTGAAATGAAAAAAGAAATGCACCACTCTTGTGTGAAACGATTACCTTTTTCTTAGCTATCCTTAAAATCCTGAGCTTTTTTTTTTACTGACACAAGTCAGGAGTAATAAACTTAAATTATATAAAAGATATGACAGGTAATTATCCTTCAAGATACGATCTAAAAAAGATATTTTAATGTATTGTACTATAATGTACCTAGCACATCTCTTCCATAAAACGTAACCTCTATTATGCATTTCCAAGGAGTAGGAAGTGTGCTTTTCCTAAGCTCAGAATTTTCATATGCTCTCATCTCTTAAAAAAGAAAAAAAAGCACCAAGAAGTAACAACCAGCCTTTGATGTATAATTTCCTGTGCTGTTGCTTAAACACGCATTGCATTTTTTGTACGTTTATAAGGTTTACTAAAGCTGTGTAATGTTACTTTTGAGATCAATGTACTGATTTAAGAATAACTAAAGCATTAAAGGTTGGAAAACTCTTACACTGGGGATCAGACATAATGATGCATATTGCTAACCTGCTTTCAACTTTTTGAAGTAATGTTGTTCTGAAGAATATGTTGCCTCGTGTGTCCAGAGAGAATTTTGCATGTCATAGTAAATACAGCTGCATTTGCTTAAATGATAAGGAATTAAATTAACCTGCTATGTTTACTTTTATACTGATCAGATGGTCTGACCCCATCTCAGTCGCCTTCTCTGAACATCTGAACCACCTCCCTAAATGCTGAAATGCTGTCCATAAGCTGCAGCGGTATGTGGTGGCCACCTGAAGCTATGGCAGTTTGTGAATGGTGCAGAGGAAAATGCAGATGCTTCAGAACACTCTTCATGAACACAACCTCCAGTTTCTCTGCAAGCCTTGTGCTAGATGTCTAGTGGCTTGCCACCATCCTGAGTGGTAAGCCTGGGAGCCTGTAAAACCCTGTGCTCAGACTGGTGTGTCTTACTTCAAAGGTGGCAACACTACATCTTTCTGCACTGAGATGAAAAGCTGCCCTGTGGTACTCTTCAAGTTATAACAGAGAAATTCCAGTTGGAATCTCTTATGGAAATAAATCCACCACTAAGGCATACAGGAAAGAACATTCTTTTAATCTCTTTGAACTGTATTCCGTGTAACAGAGCAAGACTTGAGACGTGTGTGAACAGCCTGAAACTCTAAGGTCAAAATAATCTCCAATTCATCTGTGAAAATAATGACCCTTTCCAGTGTTTTCTTTCACTGGTGCAAAGTGAATCAGATCTGTGTTGTTTTCACAAAGTTTCTGGTTATGTTTTGAATTTCTTTCTCAATATTGCTGGTCTTTTCAATGTATGTTAGAACAGACTAAAGAGGCAACGTTTTGTTCACTGGCAAACTGATCAGTTTCACAGCACAATGGTATCATTTTCCAGTACAGTTAATTTATTACACTGTGATCCTATGAAATGGTTTGACATGCTTTCAACTAGTTAAATAACAATTTGATGGGATGAGAAAACTGCAGGAGTCAGGAAGAAGGTAATAGTCTGTAAGCGGGTCTTATCTGTCTTGCTACACTGACACTTACGGTTTCAACGGGAACTAAACGCAACACATTTAGGAACCTAATGCAAGAAGTGCCCTGAGTTGGGCTTCACGTCGGGGTAGAGATTTCTGGTCTGGTTGCCAATGACTATGTTAGACTAGTGTTTGTCGCTTTGGTACTTTGTAGAATGTGGAAGAAACCACAAAGAATCCTTCACCAAAGAGGGAAATGATGTGTGTGAATGGGGAGCCTTAGGTCTCTGAAAGGAAAAAAAAAATCTACATCCTCTGTTTTGTAAGGCAAACAATCTCAGAATTAAAGTTACTCCAGGCTGACAGAGCAGGAACTGGAGACAGTAATTTTTGCACAAACTTAGGAATGCAGTGGGTATCCGTTAGGATAGTCAAAGCATGTATCTTCGTAGAAATGTGTCATGAAAAACAGTGATTAGATTATTCTCTAAGCAGCCACCTTTTACAGTAGCCAGATCAATTGGCTATGCATATGCTGTGGTTGCTTTTCATTTTGCATCTTTCAAAATGTACAGCAACACTTGTACGGTAACTGCAATTTGAGTAGTGCTACTTTTTCAGAATCACCATTTCACTGTCATCTAATCAAAAACCTTTATTCTCTGATGCACAACACATTTTAAATAAATGTCTTCCACCTCTGAGCTCCCAGTAAAATATATTAATGAAATTATAAATAGCAAGTGCCAGTTCTATGCCAGTTCTAACAGCACAGAAAAGAACGCACTGTGAAGGAAAACGCACCAGGTTTTTGTCACCCATTCTTTTTTGTTTATAAAGCATGTGCTTGAAAGAAAGATAATTTTGATTTCATAGCACTTCAAGTTAAATACAACTGACATTTAAGCCTCTATTATTATTATTTCATCACACACCCAGGAAAGTATATGCAGGCACATATCCATGGTGGCAAAAGATGTATGGCTGACCTATTTTCATGTCTTAAGCGGTAAGTCTGTATCAAATACAGTAAAATTTTTGCATATGCAATTCTGAAAGCATCATCCACAGTTCCTCTTTAAAATGAGCCTGTTACCAAAGAACTAGTTTATCTGAAAACAACAGTCAAAATACAAGATGGCTTCAGTTTTCTGAAAAATTAGTCAACTAAGGAAGAACTGATATTTTGCTGATATTAAGCTCAGACTACCAAAAACTTTACAAAAGACTACACCTAATGAAATTTAGATTGAAGCATTGAAGACATCTAAATACCCTTGCATCTTGTTTTCAAATTTTGGTTAAAAATAAACTGCCTAACTTTTTATATATGTTTAGAAATATCCCAGTCTTCTCTGACTTGCACAGAAACACAGGTCTGAGACTTTTATATAGAATTAAAATTGTTGTGACTTTTGCTGTATTTTTGAAGTGATTTAATTTTGTTTTGAAGCGATTTAATTTTGTTTTGAAGCATTTCCCCAGTGTGTGCACTGAGTTTACTAACACTATCCTGACCTTGGAGATGGTGTGATATTTTATGGTGTGCAGTGACATTTATGTGCCCAACTTGGCTACAATAAATAGGTTAATTTCCGCAAATTAAATGCCAGGTTTGAACCATTACAAGGTGATTTAATAATTCTGTGTTGGCCTTTTGGATTCACAGTTGGGTCAGTTGACTGGGCAGTCCTTTGTCAGCTTGTTGTGGTTTGGGTGGAACTGGTGAGCGACAGATGGTCCCCCATACCTCTCTTCAAAGAGAGAGGCAGAGGACAGAGAGAGAGATTTATGAGTTTAGAAGGAGCTAAACTACTTTAATGAAATCTTAATAATAAAATAAAAAGGAAATAATGAAATATATACAAAACCGTATCAAGCTCCCAGGATGACAATCACGTCACCGGCTGGCACTGGGGAAGTCCCAGACTGGACTCGGTGACGGACGGGAACTGGATTATGGATCTGGATTCAGGATCGGGATTAAAGGCAGACAGACAGACAGAGTCCTCCTCAGACGCTGGCCGCTGAAGAAAGAGGGCTGACCCTTCGATCCCTCAGCTTCTATACTGAGCGTGAGGCAGATGGGATGGAATACCCTCGTTGGTCAGTTTTGGGTCACCTGTCCTGTCCCCTCCTCCCTGCAGGTGGGACCCCTCTGCGCTTCTCCGCTTCCGACCCTCCGACGGGGCACATAACAGAGTGAGCTGCCCCTGGGGGTTAGAGCAGTAAGTGTACGCGAGAGCCCCTCTGCACACCATGCCTGGGCATCAGCTATAAACATGGGTCTGATCACTCTGAGAGCGAACAGTGTCTGCACAATATGCTGTGAATTTCAGTAGTTAGAAGAGGCACAGCTAAGAAGCTACCGAACAAAATTGGTCCTGTTTTACCTCAAACCAGGACACAGCTGCAAATGCGCAACTTCTGCATATTTTTTTCAGGTATAAAGGGTCAAACTAAAAGTGTTGGCAAAAGAAATAGTCAGGTTTATAGTTTCACATATTCTTGAACACCAAAACCCCAAATACATGGATCAATCCACAACTGACAGATTTATGCTAGAGGAATGAATTCAAATTTTAGACAATACTCCTTACACATCTCGAATCTATATCAAACCATCTCCTTAAGTAAAGGTACCTTAAATGATGGGAAGTATAATAAAAAAACCCCTTATTGTTAGTACAGAGTTAATATTTAGACATTGGGAGGAAGATTTAGAAATTTCCAATTGTAGATGCTGGACAAAGAATTTATTCTGTTTTTCAAAATCAAACCATGATTCATATGATTTGGATTTCACTTCATACGAACATCTACTGGATATTAGGTGCCAGCTTTGGTTCTTTAATATAACATTTTTTTAAAAACAGTGGTTTTGAAGCTCCCCTTTCATTTGGTCTGAATTAATGTAATTTGTTGCAACTAAATTACATAATAATCTTAACCTCTTTATATAAGTCAGACAAGAATAAGAGGATCTATATGTGACCTTAAAATAAACTGAAGAACCATGTGATTAAAATGAATACACAAACCTCGCAATGACAAGAAAGCACACTGATTTAAAATATTGTTCTTACAATTATCTTGCTTGTTCAAAGAACAGTTTACACGTTATAGTTAGCAGCTAAACTGCAATTTAAATTTCCAGAGTCTGATTTCCAAGCTTTTTTTTTTTTCTGGTTCTTCTGTCTGAAGTTACTTCTGCTATGTATTCTCATTCTTGGGTAATCTTTCCAAAGGATATGAGTCACTTCTCCATTATTTGTAAAGAATATGGAAAAAAGTAAAATATTATTATTTTGTGGGCATTTGGAATTGGATGTGAAAAAAATAGGTGGGATGTTGATCACTGTGAGTCATTTCTTGGGAAGAAGGAAAGAACAAACACTAGCTGCTGACCTACTGCTATGAAAGCCAAGGACTTACTGCTGACTCAAGAAGTAGATATTGATAACTGCAGAACAAAAGGAGATCTTGCAGCAGGATTAAAGAGGAAAGTCTTTCCTCTTTAAGTAATAAGGAGTTATAAGGAGCTGCCTGTGTTGATTTCTTGGAGGCTGTTATTTGTTTAAACAGTCTTCTAGTTTAAACATGTTAGCCAACTAGAACCATATCCTGCAAATAGTTGCTACAACCAAATGAGTCTCCTTCTGCATTTCCAAAAGTCCTGGCAAATCTTCAGGTAGGTAACGAAGTGCAGTGAGACAGCTACACCAGTAACTCCCAGTGCAACCCCCTACTGCTTGTGAGTCTTTCACCAGTACCGGTTGGTATAAATACTGGTATAGACAAAACTGAAGCAACAAATACTTTGTAAAACATTTGCATTCTGATCCACTAGTTGAAAAAAACCTGTTTTGATATCAAAATCGATTTCTGAAAGTGACTTTGTGTCATTGTGGCCTTTGTATACTTTATATATATACCAATCAAGCAGCTGCACTGGAAACTACTCAATTACTTACGTGTGTGTAAAGCACGCACAGCACAAAAGACAATGCATTTAATCATTATGACTTAACTATACTTGTGATTTGACTCTTTTTTTCAAGCTGCAGTGGACACACTATGATGAAGCCTGATGACTATCTTTTCTGCAGGTGTTTTTTGTTTGTTGTGCTTTGTTTTTTCATGAGGAAAGCTTCTTTACAAATGCAAGGATGCAGTTTCACAGCAGCTTGAGCAATTTTAAGTTATGCCTGCTACTCTTCCCTGCCTTTTCTCATTCTCTTTCTGTACAAAAGAAATGTTTATGTGCTAACACAGGCACTTGAACAACGCAATAGTGGGCCAGTTCAGAGTGCTGATCGAAAACTAATTCTAAACACAGATTCCAATACTGGTAAGTGATGAACTGGGAATGAGCAGCAGGGTAGGACTGTCAGGAACACGGCAGTCTGTATTTATGTTTGAAAAAGCAGCTGTGAAACTGAGTCCGAATGGAGGCTTTCATGGAGAAACAATTATAAAAATGTGCTCTGTCATTACAAAAAAAGTTTTTTAAAGATGTCCAATAAATATTTTAAAATCATAGTCTTACCAACGTTAATAAAAGCAGTACCTGCTCTGTTATCTTTATATGAGTTTATTCATTGTTACTTCTAAGTCAACCTGAAGCAGTGTTAACAGCTTGGATGACACAGGTTTAAAAAAATCAGTAACAAGTAAAATGCTACATTAAAATGTTCACACTTTACCAAAATGATTGTGAATGTTTACATAAATCATTTTTAAAGCATCAATGTTGCATGGTCCGACAGTCCTCTATAGAATGTTAACTTAGGGGATGCAAACGGATCTATGTGCCTAACTGTTATTTCTTAATGTCAGTCAGAGGGCTCACATGGCCACTTCAGATCCTTAAAAAAGGTACCTTTGCAGCTTCGGATTTGAAAACCACATTCTAGTTCCAACCCTGGAACAGCCGATCTCCAGCCAATAAATCCCTGGGTAGTCTTAGGTACTGGAGGAGATGGAATCATCTAGAATAAAAGTAACATATAGAATTCAATGATTAAAAGTTTTTTGATTGTAATTTCTGTCATGCAACATCCTCTTTTGTGCTGTAGTGTGGATGGAAATGAGAAATTACCAAGAACAGTGGTTCCTCATTAATGGAGGAAATGAGAACTTCAAAAGATAGCCCAGTTGCATGCAAGTTTTATTTATAATACAGGATCACTTACAACTTAAAAAGTCATGAGAATAATTTAGGTACCATTACATAGC
>NW_009661368.1:9421500-9425640 GCF_000708025.1 Charadrius vociferus
TTAAAAAAAAGAAATTGTGCCTAAATTTGTACGTATAACAGGAAATCAAAAAGCAAAGTTATTGTTTAGTAGTGTATGTTAGCATACTTTTTTTTTTAAGTTTTGCACAATAGCTTTCTCAGGAGTTTACTGGCTTTACATTATTAGGAGAAGAATTTTATCTTCAGCTTTAGCTTTTTTCCTTACATCATCATCATCATCACCATCATAATCATAATAATAACAACAACAACAATAACAATAATAATAATAACAGTCTTTAAAACTAGTTAACTTCTCTAAATGGGAAATAGCATTTTATACTTGCTGTAAGGTATTTGGTAGAAGTGTAGCTACAGAATAATATTTTTGTGGCCAAATGCTAAAGATATTACTGACTAAGCTGTCCTTTGCATCAAGAACTACTTATTTGTTCCACCTTCCTTCTACTTTAAAAGAAGGGTAAGCATCAAGTTAATCTGCAACTAATCTAGCTAAAAAGGAAACAAACCAAAAGCCAACAGTCTCTGTTCACTGCTGTGCTTACTTTGGCTGAATCATCGCAATTGGGCATGTTATATCATTTTAGCATCTGGGGACTTAGAGAAGTACACAGCAAGAGAACAATGTTTCAGTTCTCTTGCCAGAGCTGCTTCACTTTGTTCTTTGGCCAAGATTAGAAAATGTTTATGATATTTAGGTGGAGCAGTTCCTCTGAAAAGATAATTTTTGTGGCCAAAAGTGCCACCCACTGAGTAGGACAATGAAGGAAATCATGTCCCACTTACGATCTGGGGGAAGGATTACGAAGAAGCAATTACTTATCTAACCTAGAGAGAAGAACAGATATGATGACTGTTACCATGAAGGTAAACGTGCAGAAAGATGCATAGTTCTGAGTAAGGACTTAAGAAACTTCACTCTGAATATGTAAAGGGTGACCTAAATCACAGCTAACCCTTATCTTCCTTAGCAAATAAAGATTCTGAGGTGAAATTGAAACTATGATCCCTACTTCAGTATGCACCAGGCTATGCACACTACTTTAGCAGCTGATAACTGTCTGTGTGATTTGTTAACACACACACACACGCTCACACACACGCTCACACACACGCTCACTGTGCTGAAGCACAGGTAAACCTTACTGAAATTGCAGGCTGGACAAGAAACAGAAGAACAAGTAGCACTAATGGCAGAAATGCCGCCATTTCATTTCTCCCCCACCCTCAGCACTAGCTGTTAATTTTTGTTTCAATTTAATCTCAGTACAAGCTTTTACTACTTCCTCACCTTATCTCCCCACCCTTGGAATCCTCTGAGAGAAAGCTAGTTCAGCAAGTAAGAATTTCCAATCTCTTTGTTTCCTTAATCTTCTCTAAGTGGACTAACCTTCCTTTTTGTTAGCATGCTCTGCTTCCCCTGTTATGAATACGCTCCTTTCCCAATGTTACTGATTTAGCTGCCTGTATAGTTATCATATTCCTTGGTGATTCTGACACTGTATATTTATAAATCAAACAATCAGTCAAATTCCACTCTCATTTCCAGCTGTTTGACAACTTTTAGACTCTGAATATGTGAGTATAAATCATATCACATAAAATCAAAGTTATTTATTGGCTCAGTAGAACTGGCTTCCTACTAATTTGTGCCACTTAAAAGGATAGTGGCATTGTCTCTGCCAAAAAGACGACTGTCTTAAATAAAGCTAGAAAAAGGCCCGCATCTTAACCAATAGTTAAAACCGAGAGTTAAGGTTACGCCTTGAAGTAAGATGTATATATATATTTGAGCAATGAATGGTCGGCAGTGATAAATGGCTCTGCGAGCACTTGTCTGTACTAAGCTGTACAGTTGACTGTTCTGTTACTAGATGTCACAGAGGAGTGCATGGGAGAGGCGCTTTACGGAAAGATGATGATGTACAGTGAAAGCTCTGTGAACTAACAACCGTATCCAAAGGACAATTCCTTGTCTTAAATGAATGCTTTTAAAACATTGCTCAGGTTGCAAATACAATTTACTTTGACCTTTAGCTAAAGGCCCACCTCTACACTACAAATGATTTTTAGAGCTTATGTGGTTTCTTAAGACAGATATTGCTGTATTGCAATTTCAAAATCTAATTTTCTAACCTTAATATATTTTTCCACAGGTGTCACAGGTCGAACCTGCAGATGTTCTGGAAGCTGTATCTTGGGCTTTGTATTTTCTTTCTTTTCATCTTCAATCAACTAAAACCAAAACATGAACATTAACAACTGGACTCTTTATCTTTTGCAATATGCTGTAATATCTGATATCTACACCATTCCTCTCATTGTGACATCTGAACTCCCTGTTCTGCCCATCAAAAATAGGACTACTTATTGTAGTGCTTTGGAAATCATTGTAATGTATTTTTTGATTTCAAAAAGTGATGTAACTGAATTTCACCTGAAAGGCTAAACATTGCTGAGTGATTCCAACTCTCTTAACTATATCACTGGTCCAAAAAGGGCTAGAAATATACCTTATATGACCATAAACCAAACATTAATAAATGCTAAATACACATGTTCACCAATAGTAACAATGCATAGTTTGTCAACTTCTCAGCTGTAGATCTATTAGTACTGTGCACGACGGACCAGTTATCAAGGATGGACGCTGAAGCCTAGAGGACCGAAGTTTTCAAAGGTGCTAACCTGGATGCCTACAAGAATTTAGAAAAAAATCCTAGAACAGATTAATTCTAGCCCCATGGAAAGTACATTTATAACTATTCAGGGGCTGCATCCATCCTGTTTTATAGCAACAAAATACTGTGATTCCAAATGTAACATTATGTGCTACTATATTCTAATATCGAAACATCACTGAGAATAGACATCTCTCCAAATATTTTCATTTGTTGTAAATTCCCCCACTGAAAATTTAATTAGCTAGAACCTTTTCCCCTAGATTTTTAAACTACCATATGGATAGACAAAGGGGAAATATTTTCCTGTCAGTGTGCATCTAATACTCGTTAACGGTATTAGAAGTCATGTTTCTCAAGAGAAATATATCAGAATATGCACAGGATATAAATTACCATTTGCTGTATTTTATTCAAACTGAAACTTTAAACCCATCTTAAAAATAGTGCACTTGTTACCTCAAAACTCAGCTGAGTAAAGCATACTCATTACTTTTTTAGCCTTCGGTGCTCTCATAATTTTGTGTCCAGATAAATTTGTGTAAAGCAAATTTCATGTGTTGCTTATATGCCATTCAATTTTACCTCAAGAGGTGTTTTCAAGAATCCCCATTTGTGAGACCATCTTCCTGCAGCTTCTAGTTCACTTTCAATGTATTTTTTCCTGAAACAGAGGAATATTTAAGATGACTTTGAAAGCTTTCAGTAAAAAAAAACCCAAACCACGCAAACCTAACCACTAATCACAGAATCGTTATGGCTGGAAAAGACCTTTAAGATCATCAAGTCCACCCATTATCCAACTCCACCAGGCCCACTTCTAAACCATGTCCCTGAGCACCGTATCTAGACAGCTTTTGAATACACCTAAGGATGGCGATGCAACCCCTTCCCTGGGCAGCCTGTGCCAGCCTTTGATAACCCTTTCAGTGCGCAAGTTTTTCCTAATGTCTCACCTAAACCTCCCCTGGCCCAACTTCAGGCCATTTCCTCTTATCCCGTGGGTTGTGACTTGCGAGAAGAGACCGACCCCCCCTCGCGACCCCCTCCTGTCAGGGAGCTGTAGAGAGCCATAAGGTCACCCCTCGGCCTCCTCTTCTCCAGGCTGAACACCCCCAGGTCCTCCTAAGACTTATTCTCAAGTCCCTCACCACCTCCGTTGCGCTAGGGTCACAAAGCACTTCAGCATGGATCTTTATACCTTTACCTCAAAACAGAAAGTTCATGCATGAGGTAACAATTGCCTCACTGGGAGGTAACGGAGAAATATTTTCCATAGGTTGGAAATGAAACAGGACGTGTGAACGCACTTCCTTGCAAATTACGTTTACGTTAGGAATTGGAGGAGGTCAATGCGCTACGACACATTTTTTGAAAAACTCGGAAAGCAAACACGGCTGTCCTCTCACGCGTTCTCCCGCTCACTACGGGCCGACGGCGCGGCGCGGCCCGCCCGGCCCGGCCCTCTCCCGCCCCTC
>NW_009661368.1:9427086-9448312 GCF_000708025.1 Charadrius vociferus
CTGTCGCGCGCTCCCTGAGGCGATGGGTTTCCCTGGCGGCGCCGTCGCTCCTTCGCCCGCCGGTCGTCCCCCCCGGCGAGTAACCCCCCGGGAGTCGCACCGTAACCGGGTCTCTCAGGTGAAATGCTAAACGTGCCCGTTCTGTCTTTTCCTCAGGTCCCTCGGGGAACCAGGGGAAGCACAGTGGACGTTGTCGGCAATTTTTTGGGGGTGTCTTTGAGTGCTTGAGTTTTTCAATGTTCTTCAGTAGGAGAACATGCTTGGATGAAGCTGATGAAGAGCTGTTCCCTTGCTTGAGGAGTTAGCCGTGTTTCTGAGGAAGAGGCGTTATCTAAACCCCACAGCTGACTGATTAGCCGGCTGCCCTTGGCCGAGAGCAAATGGTCGGACACCTTTCTGGGTACCGAGTTGTTAAGAGTCTGTCTAGAACCTGGACAAGGGAGTTGTTCAACAGGCAAAAACTTGGAGTATTTGTAGTTGTTTGTAATGGATGTGAAAAATGGTTGAAGGGTGCTGGTTGCTTACTCTGATAAGAATCAGCTTTTTAACGTGTCCAAAGCTCAGACCGTACGTGCTACGTTGGGTGTTTACTTCGGTTTCCTAGTTTTTTAACCTGCATCCTGCAGTTCCTAGGTCCTCTTGATATACACCAAAGTTATCTTTTGGTAATTGTAGTGGGAAATAACATCGGCCTTGTGACATACAGTGTCTTTCTGATCCCTTTTTCTGGTAGGTGTTCTTTACAAACAACATGCTAATGTTAGAAGTTCTGAGAAAAACCTCAACGTAGTGTATGGGATATATGTAAGAACACAAAAAAGTATTTACAGCTTGTAAAAAGTTTACTGTGTTCCAATATATTAATATTTTTGGGTCTCCATTAACTGTTTGGTAATTTTACTTTCTTGCAATTGCTTTATAAAACATTTCAACAATGAATGTAGCCAACTGGCTCTTTGCCCTTATGGGTTTAAATAATTTCATGACCCCTTTATTTTTGTCTGGAAACTGGCTTGTACAAACATGCTGTAAATAGTTAATGTGAATTTTTCACACCATTGGACAGTTATTATGCTTATTATAACATAAATGCAGAAAGGTTTTGACCTAAGCTGAGTGGCCTACAGGTAGTGTGTTTGAATGCTTAATTGCTAGCTTTTTATTTGCTTGCCTTTTTTTTAATAGAGCAAAGGATCTAAAGGCCTTAAATATTTGAGTATGAGAAAGACTGTATATACATTTATTAGTCATTTTAGAAGTACTAAGAACCTTTATTTCAGTAAGAGGAGAAAAAATCCTCTTTCTGTAGCCCTAAAATAGCAATTAATACTGCTCTATAGGTCTCTAAAAATCATTAAACTATCAACAAATAGAGTATTTCGCTTACATGCTATTGCTTGATTCTCTAATTGATAATTAGACTAGCAACTAAATCAGCTGAGTCTCCTATCACACCCATAAATGCTTACTCATTGTCCCACTTAATTTAACTCCTGCTGCTTAGTCACATTTATCTCAGGACCCCTCTTATTACAGCCTTGATGCTTTCTGTGAAAAATGCAATTTGTTAATGAACACAATCAAATTCATAGTTTGCTATGTGTCAGGATTTAAACTGCAGTAGCATCTGTCAAGGGAGAATGAAACTTCTTATACTAACGTTGTGAAAATAGAACTTTATAATGGTCAGTCTTTCTTTTTTTGTACTTAATTATTTTTCAGATGAGGGAATGCAGTAAATGAGTAGTTTTAGGTTTTATTAGGTTCTTATGAGCACAGGACAGTATTAGAATCACACTATGAAAAAGAAGTGAAATAGGATTTTAATGAGCTAATAACTATACTGAAGGACTTAGGGATACAGGTCCATTGAGATTCAAAAGTCATTTGTTGAAAGTCTGGATCTTGTAGCTACATACAGAAGCATTTGTCATCACGTGACAAATGTTGAAATAGATACTACATCACTCAAGATACATGTTTAAATAAAATCAAGTCTGAACACTTGGTGCTTCCAAGGAACATTCAGATCTTCTGAGATGGGTAAATTCTAACCTGGACATGGACATAAAGACATAAATGCCAAATCCCCCCCCCCCCAAGACAGGTGAGAATCCTCTCTGAGAAATATGGGATGATGTAAAAAAACCCTATTGTTATTTTACTGCCCCTACGTACATGCAAGGTACGTGTAGGCAGAGCTGGCTTGGGGCACTACAGCACGTAATGCTGTGGCTGGGCAGGACGGGCCCTGAGAAACTAATCTGCTGGGCTGGACTTACAGGAGACTTTTGGTAAACTTAGGTGTGTAGCAGCATACAAGTGCTTGGGAGACTCTTCATCCAACTCTGTCCTCATCCCATAGTAGAACAGTGTACTTTATCATAAACTGTAGTAACTGTCATAGTCAATGGGAAAGCAGCAATGCAAATGAAAAAGTATGACTGTTTTTCACCTTTGTGATCTAAAAGCTTCCAACTTGAGAAGCATTTGTACCTAAAGGAAGCCTTGAATTGCGTACTTGTTCTCAATGCTTTTGAAACAAACTAGCAACTGTAGAGATCTGGTATAACAAAAATACATTCTCTTATGAAGAGATGGGCATTATAGACAGTAATTCTTTCTTCATGGGAACAGCAACAGCACAGGGGGCTGCACAACTTCTATTGCATTGCATCCTGCTGGGATAGGTGTTTGTAAATGCTGTCTTCTCTCTGAGCAGCTCAGACAGGGCAATGTAATACATGTGCTGTGAATAGCACATGCTAGTAATTTGGGGAATTGTCACAGAGCTGTGTTGCTAACTAGTTTGTGGCCAGTAAGTCCCATACATTCTTGCTGTGCTACAGCTTTTGTTGGTTGTCTGGCAGCTCTGTAGAGGCAACTGTCAGTGCTCTGACTAGTCTGTTCCATGGCTGGAAAAGTAGAACAAATGCTTTACGCTGATGGGAGATAATAGCAGTGAGGGGAGGAGAATGCTAAGGTCCCTAAAGAAACACACAGCATTGTATGCCAGTCCATGTTCTCTGGTTTTGTTTCTGAAGGCCTGCACTTCACGCTCTTAGCACTGCTATCTTTGCATCTAAAAAGTAAGAAGCAGCTTCATTATTTTCTTTCAGCTACAATGAGCTTGCTTCTTCCCCTCCAATTTCATCAATGTCAGAACCTCTGAAAATTAAGCTGTTTGCTGAGGTGTTTATATATCCATTTGTGTATCTATGCTTAGGCTCTTGCATTGAAAATGTTTACCAAAAATATTAATTAGTACCAGCAGTTCAGTGCTTGCTGCTCCATGGTTTGCACTATTAAGTGTGGAAGTCTAGTAGAGGAGATTGTAAACATAACTTCAGTGTCTTTTGCTAGTGTTTCTAAATAATATTTCAGAGGTAGACAGCTTGAGTGGTAGACTGCTTTGTTATGATTACTGTGATTTAAGTAAACAAAGTCCTACTGACACTATAGACTCTGGCGTCATTCCAGAAAAACCTGCTAAAGTCTATCACATCAAGAATATGTTAATTGGAGTTCCTGATCATTTGCGAAAGGAAGCCAATGGCCTGGTTAGAACCATTATATTTGTAGCAAAATTTAGAACTGTCATCTTGTAGTTATCCAGTGACTTTTGAACAGTGAGTGATGTGTCTGTTTTACCAACAAGAAAATGTTTTATTTTGTCTCCATAAAATGATACTCACAGCTACAGCTTTATGCAGATTTCTGTGCTTGAAAGGCATGAACAATCCTCATTGAATTGAGATACCATTCAGTTATTCCTGGAGTTTTATTTGGTTTTGAGCCGATACATTGCTTTTTGTTCAAACTAAGGATTTACATTAGATACTTCTTTACATTACACCCGATGGATACACTTGTGTTTTTATTGTACCTGGTGGAATAAGTATACATGCTCTCCAAATAAAATTATTTCTGCTACTGACATGGAGGGCTTTGTCACTTTCAAATTGGAGGACGTGTTTGCATTAAAATTCCTTATTAATAGGCATTGTCTCTGAGCACTACTCCACAGCTCCGGTTGTAGAGAGCTTGCACAATGCTGCCTTATCGCAATTTCAAAAACCACAGAACACGACCACCACTTCTAGCTTGCTGAGTGTAAGAATTTCTCGTAAATGCTGATGTACAACACTTACCAGAATTCTCCCCTTGATACATGTGGGGATACCTAGGCACAATATGAATTAAAGATAAAGGAAAAAGACACAATTTTGAATTTTGTTGCATTGTATAAACTGAAATCAAACTCTTTGTGGTCTTTGAAAGTGTTTTTCTTTCAATACAGTGCATGTTTCAAATCAGTGTCACCTTTTTTTCCTTTTGAATGAAAGGCAGGTGGGTCTAGGACATTTTAATAGCTTTCATATCCTACTCTGCAAATATATTATTGCAGCACAATAGTTTCTTTGCACGAGAATTGCTTAAATGATTCAAAATGGATTGAGAAGTATATTTCAAGTTTTAATTTTATGCACACAACATTAATGAGCAGTGCCCCTTAGAGACTTGCTGTCAGTTTAACATATTCGCAATAATCTCAACACAGATGTTATTCCATCTAAATCCTTTTAGAGGGAAGAAATTGGTATTTTTTTCCTTGGAGAATGTCAGAAAATATATTATTGTTGAAATTACATTTTGATCCCAGAATGATATGTAAAATATCATGGTTAGGAAGATTAAGTAGCATATTGTTTCTGAGGTAAAATGCATATGACACTTTTTTTAGCCTCCTGTAAATTTTAAAACAAGTGAATGTTTTGTAAGTCCTGTGCAATTTTGCTTCCCTTGAGGGTGATTATAGGCAATGATGGATATCAGCATCTAATTTTATTCTAATTTAAGAGGGTATTTGTTATTAGTTCAGATTTCTCTATTTGCAGCCATAATGTGCTGAAGTTACTGTCTCTTTCAGATACATTTCCCTGTGCATTCTCTGAGCACGTGCATTAAACTACTTGCTAGAAAGAAATTACATACTTACAATAACAGTTTTTTGTTGGAAAATAATTTAAGTACTCTTTCTGTTTTGTGTTCTGTGATATTCCCATGTTTTATTTTTTCTGCTTGTTGCACTCATGTTGTACTTTGCTGGCTTTTATATTTATTTTTAAATATTTTCTTTTTTTTTTGGTGTCTTATCTGAATCACAGAATCACAGAATTTTCAGAGTTGGAAGGGACCTCTAGAGATCATCTAGTCCAACTCCCCTGCTAAAGCAGGATTGCCCAGAGCACATTACTCAGGACTGCATCCAGGCGGGTTTTGAAAATCTCCAGAGAAGGGGACTCCACACCCTCCCTGGGCAGCCTGTGCCACTGCTCTGTCACCCTCACTGTAAAGAAGTTTTTTCGTGTGTTGGAACGGAACTTCCTGTGTTCCAACTTGCACCCATTGCCCCTCGTCCTGTCACTGGGAACCACCGAGAAGAGTGTGGCTCCATCCTCCTTCAACCCACCCTTTAGATATTTGTAAGTAGTAATAAGGTCTCCCCTCAGCCTTCTTTTCTCCAGGCTAAAGAGTCCCAGCTCTCGCAGCCTTTCCTCATACGGGAGATGCTCTGATCCCTCAATCACCTTAGTTGCCCTTTGCTGGACTCTCTCCAGCAGTTCCCTGTCCCTCTTGATCGGGGGAGCCCAAAACTGGACACAGTATTCCAGTTGTGGCCTCACCAGTGCCGAGTAGAGGGGGAGAATGACCTCCCTCGACCTACTGGTCACAATACCTGAGTACAGCTTTGACAGTAAAGTTATGTTGATGCTACAAAAGTCATAAGGTTGTAAATACAGTGTAAATATTATGTTGCTCAATATTGTAGTAACTCTTTCTATTCCACTTAATCTTAACCAAGGTTGATCTTCAGTGGAGAAGCTGTAACTAGTGCCCTGTATAGACCACAGCCATACATAAGTGGCGTATAGGTACTGTGAAAAAGCATATTTAGGAAAGTGTTGGTTGACTCAAAGCAATGGTTCTGCAGTTTTCCCAGCTTTGAAGAACTCTTCTAGGACTGCATAAATACAAGAATAATACTTCTAGTTGTTGATAGTGGAGTAGATAGTCCATCATCAATTCTGTGCAAAGGTAGCTGCTTAGAATAAATCCCATCAGATTTTTCAGAAGTTTTTTGAAGGAGGAGGGGGGTGAAAGATCGGGACGTGGTTCATACATTACAAATAGCAGAGGGAGAATTACCAGTTCCAGTCAAATAAGTGTTCCAACCCCTTCTTTGAAAAGAATTCCAGCTCCCACAGCCATTTCTATGAGTCTGTGATTTTGTGGGGACTATTGACAATAAATAAAGTTGCAGTTATGTAATGTAAAGTGAGATTTCAGCTTTAATGATGAAGTCTATTTTATGAGCCTTGATGCACAAAATGGCAGGGGATGATGATTTGCTGAAAATTCAGGATAATGCAATGGAGTACCTTTTATGATAATGTATTTATTTTGCAAAAGCAGTTATCTTGATGTAAAATAGCTGTTAATTTCTCCGCTGTTAAGAATGCTAAAGGGAAAATGTTAATATGATGATATAAGATAGTTACAAAAATGTAAGCAAACAAAAAAAGTGAGACAGAATTTCCAAACACAACTGCTGGGTTTAAATGTTATTTAAAGATAAAAATTAAGCAGAATCCAATTCAAATTGAAAGGTAATTTATAAAATACTACCACTTAAAATGTTACACTTTGTAAATATTTCTAAACAAATATGAAGGTACTTCTACTCTTTAAACATTTTTATTTGTAGCAATGAAATCTAGAAAATTCCCAGAGTTCCTTAAATTGTTTCTTTTAAAAGAAGGAGATAGTGTTTGTTGGGTTTTTTTGTTTGTTTGCTTGTTTTTAAAAGTGACAACAAAGAAGTCATAAGAACTGGGAAATGGCAAACATTGGAATGTCTGTCTGTCTCTCTTAATGACCTCTCAGTAAATAATTTTAAAACTATAAAAAAAAATGCTTACATAATTACTGGCATTATTAAAAACACCAGTAATTAGGAAGCTGTAATCAGAAACACCAACTGGATGTATATTCAATGTTTCCAATAGAAAAGTATTAAAATGATATCTTAGCATTCAGAAGAATCTTAGGACTATTGATAAAATGTTTTTCCAGTACATGTCTGTAGATTATGGAGACCAGTGACGAGTGGTGTTCCTCAGGGGTTGGTACTGGGACCAGTGCTGTTTAACATCTTTGTCAGTGACATGGACAGCAGGATCTAGTGCACCTTCAGCAAGTTTGCTGATGACACCAAGCTGTGTGGAGTGGTTGATGCGGTGGAGGGAATGGATGCCTTGCAGAGGAACCTGGACAGGCTTGAGACATGGGCACGTGCAAACCTCATGAAGTTCAGAAAGGCCAAGTACAAGGTCCTGCATGTGGGTCAGGGCAATGCCAAGCACAGATCCAGGCTGGGCAGAGAATGGATTGAGAGCAGCCCTGAGGAAGGACTTGGGGGTGTTGGTGGATAAGAAGCTCAACACGAGCTGGCAGTGTGTGCTGTCAGCCCAGAAGGCCAACCGCATCCTGGGCTGCATCGCCAGCAGGGTGAGGAAGGGGATTCTGCCCTTCTTCTCTGCTCTGGTGAGACCCCACCTGGAGTACTGCATCCACCTCTGGAGCCCCAACGTAAGAAGGACACGGACCTGTTGGAGTGGGTCCAGAGGAGGGCCACGGAGATCTCTCCGAGGGCTGGAGCCCCTCTGCTGTGAGGACAGGCTGAGAGAGTTGGGGTTGTTCAGCCTGGAGAAGAGAAGGCTTCAGGGAGACCTTAGAGCCCCTTCCAGTGCCTAAAGGGGCTCCAGGAGAGCTGGGGAGGGACTCTGGATCAGGGAGGGGAGCCATGGGAGGAGGGGGAATGATTTGACACTGAAAGAGTGGAGATTGAGATGAGATATTGTGAAGAAATTGTTGCATGTGAGGGCGGTGATCCCCTGGGGCAGGTTGCCCAGAGAAGCTGTGGCTGCCCCATCCCTGGAGGTGTTCAAGGCTGGGTTGGACGGGGCTTGGAGCAACCTGGGCTGGGGGGAGGTGTCCCTGTCCAGGGCAGGGGCGTTGGAACTAGATGACCTTTAAGGTCCCTTCCAATCCAAGCCATTCTATGTTTTTATGAATACAATTAATGTATTGCAAGTGTGAGGAAAGCTCAGTTATTTCTAGGAGCATTTTATGCTGCTCAACACCTACGATAGCAATGTATTGGCCATATCTCTCTCTTTCCCAGCTGTGGAGTTACACTGAGTTAACAGCAGAATTCAAGACATTTACTGTGGTGACGCTGATTCTATATTCAGGCAGTGAAATGCGTGTAGCAATTAAGTTAGAATGACCTACTGTATTTACTGAGCTGTTGGCCGAGACTGGTGAAGGCTTGATATTTTGGATCTGTTAATGCATTGTGATGAAGTAAATGTGCGCAGAATGCTCCACTCCTTGTGGAATTCACTAAAAATGGAGTCAAAATTGTAACTGGTGAATACACCGGTGAAAAAGATCAACCTTTCAGTAACAGCTGCACAACTTCTGTAGGTTTTCATGGCTATGACTAGTGTGACATTTGCTAGGTTTGATAACGTTAACTTAAAACTTTCAGGTATTTTGAAAGACTGAACGTGCTGTAAGTGACAAAATTACATCAGTAAGCATTGAAATAATTCTAAAATGCAAAGTTTGCTTTATATCTTTGTTTCTGTGGGCAGATCACAATCTCGTGTAAAATTTGTAAATTGCAAGAAGAGTTCAAGCTCCCAGGGCCTCCTGATCATGCCTGTTGTTCTCAGTGTGGTTTAAATAAATCTATAGGTTTTCTGGCTCTTGACTGCAGTGGGAGAGCAATGACAGGGTCTTTTGCAAATACCACTGATGATATCAGAATGGAACATCATGTTTAGTAAATGATATGGCGTGCTCATCTCCCTTTCTTCTTGCTGGCTTTCATTAATCAGTGAACAGTTCTGCTGTCTTCCATGCTTCCTGGAATTCTAGTGATTCTGAAAGATATTTTGCTGCTCTTGTACCAGACGCTTCATGTCCGCAAGATTTATTTGCACTCACAGTAGCCAGTAAAGCTGTCTGAAGGACAGAGGTTTTGGCATGTCCAGAACTGCGCTGAGACATCTTGATTCTGGGGCAGGGTATTAAATTGCTCCCCTGCTGAAAGGTGTGCCCCAGACAGGAAGGGACTAGTTTTGGCATTGCAATGGTATAAGGCTGTAGTCTTATACTGGGTTGGTTTCTCATGTCGATGCGTGCTCATCTGCCACTTGGCAAACACTTCTCAATCTATCCTGTTTCAATTTTTGGGAATGTTGTCATTCCATACGTTGTCTTAATCTAAATCTTCCTTAAAAAATTGCACCTCTTAATTTATTATAGGAACTAAAAAATCCTATATATTTAATAGACTAATTGAGAGTAATTTCTCTTCCAAGAAGTCATTGAGCCTATTTTATGAAATTAAAACATGTTCATTCTAGCTTCTAAATCTATAAAGCATTCTTTTAAAGTGACCATCACTTTCAGTGTTTTAGCAATATGAATTTAGGTAGCCAGTCTTATGCTGTGTTTTTACTTTACACCGTAAAAAGCCTCATATAGGTTCAGTCTCGTATAGAAAGTTCAAACATAATCACCTGCAGCATGTAAACCTCTATAGTCTGTAAAGAGAGAATATTTATCCTGAGGTAGAGTGCCACTATGAGACCTCCACACTGCTTGAGTTCAGGTAGATTTACGTAGGACTAAGCAGCCTTTTGGCCTTGTGTTAACCTTTTCAGGCAGCAAACTAAGGACCTAAAACAAAATTTAACACTATATACTGCTGTCTGTGGAACCGCCAGTGACAGGGTATGTTTCATTCTACGGCATTAAAACGTAATCCGTTGGCTAAATTTTAAAGGTAACCTCCAGAGGGCCTCTGAACTGCTACAATGAGACCATAGAACCAAATGAATCAGCTTGTGTGTAATACAGGAGTAGGAATTGCCTGTACCCTGCTGTATTACATTGTTTGTCTTTACTGCTTCCTCATCAGATTCTGAGCCAGAGTGTAGCTTCAGGAAGTAAAGTTGGTACCTGGTTTGTTTCAGTACATCTTAACCACTTCTGTTGGGCTGATGGGATTTTTATTACATTACATAAATTTAAATTTTACAATATATGCACTTATGAAAGAAAAGTGTTTCTTTGTCTATCTGCTATTAAACCTACTGAATTCTTCTTTTAGTCTGGGAGCAGGACATAGTTTGAGCAGCTTAAATGATGTGAAAGAAAATAGATAAAACATTAGTAATATTATGGGGAAAAGCTATCAGGTATAGCAGGCTTGGTTTATATTCCCAAAAGAAAGCATTGGAAGCAAAATTGTATTTAAATTCCCTTGGACAAGGGTCAATTGTCCCTGTAATGTGAGGTCTTCCGAGAGAGAAGACTAATGTCTTATGCTGAGACGGCAATAAATTTCCTCCAAAAGCATGGTGATTTTGTTTATTATTGTTCAAAGAAATGAAGAAGCCCTTTCTAGCAATGTGAAATTACCACGTACCTCTCAAAAAATGCTGTTGTGTTTCTGCATTGTCCAAAGTAGAGGGTGATTTTAGCAATTATTGTTAGCTCTGTACCTTACCACTGATAAAACTGTAGAGTGGTCTGTGATCATCTGTGGAATGATATGCTGTGAAAGATGTTTCTCTTTTCAAAAATTACTCTCAGTATTAATGTTTGGAAGGCCCTTACAATAAGCCCCTGCCTGGAGAATGAAATTCAGTTCTTCAATAGAATACAAAGCCCTGCTTGGAGAATGAAATGCCATCTCTCTCTAGAATAGAAAGAGAAAAATGCATTGAGCAGCAACCTGGTTTTTTAGTGGTAGCTGTGGGAAGTCATGGGATTTAAAACATTTATACTGTCAGAAAATACAATGAACCTAGACATACTTAGTTGCATTCAAAAGGCTTAATATTTAGACATATGCTCTATAGGTAATGTTGCCATAGTGAAGAATGGTTGTACCGTGACTATAGAAGAAAAAACAATGCATAAATCAATTTAGTATTGATACTGGGAAAATATAGGATGTTGTTATTGAATTTAGGTTAGGATTTTGCTGCTTTTGTTTGTCCTGAAAGTAAAAAGTATTTGTTTTTCTTTACAAATTTGGAAAAAGTTTCATTGTGATCAATTACTTTATTCAAGGTTTGGCAGCTTTTTTTGATCAGATTTGCTGCTCCTTGTGTAAACTATACCTTTAAACATAATCCGAACAGGTTCTTTCCTGTAAGGAAATGAGTATTTAACTAGGTGCTGTAGCAAGGTACATGCAATAAAAAGGCAAATGGTGAAGCATCTTAATGCAGCTATAAACTTTGGTTTAATAGATCTTTGACTAACCCAGCTTATGACATATAATTTAACACATATGTATGCCTAATCAATGAAAACCTCTTTCAGTAGTATGCTAAATAGTACCCACTCGTGCAGGCTTTCACATTAAAGTAATTATGGGGGGAGGGGTGAATTATAAGAACAGAAAGAAAGTTTACTCTTCCTCTTTATAGTGAAAGCAAATGTGTTTTTCTCCAGAGTCTGCCAAGCCTATGTTTTAATGATTTAACAGATGGAGTTGGCACATGTGAACCTGGAAGATGCATCTGTCTGATTTTTCCAGTCTGAGGATTTTCTAACTGCATTAATGGCACAGACGATGGTAAAATATCACCTCCCCAGGCTGCTTTGCTCTCCTAACACATAATGTCTTTTAAGGAAAAAAATAGGAGACTGAGGTGAGGAAAAGGCCAGAGAAATGAGGATTTGAAAAGTTTAATACTTTCTGTCTTCACTGCATTAGGCTTTTAAGCCTTTCACTTTGGATTTCTTGTGTGTATGGTGTGGAAACAGAAATTCTACCCAAGAAGCATTATCTGTTATCTCAGGGTTCTGTTAATTAATTGCTCTAAATAAACACCATTTAAATAAGGAGACCAATAACCACTAGTGTTTTGTCCTTTGTAATTTAAATGACTCAGTGTTACATTTCCAATTTGGTAATTTTACTTTTTTGGTTAGTTCTTGCAAAGTTTCTGCTCATGTATAACTTCAGATTAAGCAATCTCATTTAGTCACTTGTGCTGTTCATTCAAGCAGGCATGAAGATGCTTAACTGTTTTAACTGTTTGTAATGATGGCCCTATAATTTGAATGTCTTTATTTTCAAGTGCAATCTTTAGCACTCACCTGGACTTTCTACTGAAATCAATGATATGATGACCTGTGCAACGATCCTGAAGACTATTGGTTAAATGCCTCAGTAGTGCATAGGAGTGGACTAAATTACAGGCTCATTATACTGCTGGTTCTGCAGATATCTTTGTAAGAATGTCTCTTGTCTAAGGGAAGTGTTGTCTGAGGGCCAGATCAGTAATTACGTAAGCGATCCAGCTGGTTGCACTAACGACAGATGAGTGCTTCCTGGGATATGGAAGGGATCTTAATTCTGTTTCTAAACAAAAATGTTGTGATAAAATGAAATTAATCTGCAGTGGGCTGTGAACTGTCCACTACTTAATTTCTTGGTGTTGTCCTTTTTATTTTCCAGTGACCAGGCATAATCTTTGAAAACTGCAAAAACAGTGACATAACTGGATAGTAATATTCAGGCCTTCACATACAGGCTAAATGAACACTGCTTTCCTGTTGCTGAACTTCTCCTATGTTAGCGAAGCATGTGCTATAGTTTCAGAGTCAACTAAATAGCTATTTGCCCATCCCTCTATGTGCAACCCTCTCCAGATGGTTCTGCTTGCATAATCACTTTTTGCCTTTCTGTACTGGGAGCCTGCATTGATTTTTTTTTTTTTTTTTCAGCCTTACTAAACTGGCATTTAAGGCAGTTTCTTAGCAATACACAGTGAATAACCTTAGTAAGGTCCTGTAGCACCTGCAGTCCCAATCTGTTATGGATGCCACTAGTGAAGCATGATACTATATTTTCTGACCTAAACCAAATCATTAGGAATCCATATGCAAGGCAAGCTCACCAAATAATAACCCCTGCAGTGGATGTGGCAAATGTATTATGTGCACAGACAGAAAATTTGCTTTGAAAATGAAGTGCTTGCAAACTAGGGGGAAAAAAAATATAAAGACAAGTTACAACAGCTCTTCCAGAAGTTTCTTTGCTATTTGTCTCTAGTCCCCACTATGATATGGAAATTTAGAAAATGCACAAGTTAAGGGTTTTTTTTATTATTTTTTTTTTAAGGTTTCCTTTGCGTTGCATCCCTTCACATTTGTGTTTTGGGTTGCACCTAGATCATGGGTTTAGATCTCATGGATCTAGATCAGGGAACCTGTGATCTCTTTGGAGCTTACATAGTGAATTACTATATTAGTCTGGTTAAATTATTTAAGTATTTGTTTCTCTTTTACAGAGGGCATAACAATACTTCCTTACTTCCTTGTCTTTTATCTGGTACCTTCTTAGGTATTCAGGACAGAAACACCATCTCAGTCTGTGTTGTATAAAATCTAAGAGACAAGGAATCTGGTTTCGGAGGGGACATTTAGGTGTTGCTGTGGAGTACTGATAATCAATAACAAATAAACCAGGCAGTCAGTTTCCCAATCCTCACACTCCCTACAACTGGAGTGTTGGTAGTTTCTTGTTCTAGCAGCCAGGTTACAGTGAGCCATAGCAGCTTACTCCAGTTCAAAGATTTTTTTTTTGTTGTTGTTGTTGTCTGATTTGGCAGAGCGGACCAGGTCAGGAAAACACTTGCTAATCCTCAGAATTTTTGATATTTTTCTGTCATAGGAAGTGAGTTGGTTTTTTTTTTTTTTTTTTTTTTAATAGCATGGTAGTCAAAAACTATTGTTTGTGATAGCTTTGAGAATTGACACAAGTGCAAGATAAACTTAGTTTGTACCAGTATTTGTAAAAGTTATTAAAACACAGGTACTATGACTGGAAATGCCCTGTGGCATATGTAAGATGCTAGTGGAAGACTATAAGAGGGCCAGACTGACCCAATCTATGAAGATTACTTTCATCAGTAATTTGAATAAGATTTGGTTTTCACCGTAATCAACAAGCAAAAGAAGAGAGTTGGCTAATAGAACCTTTTAGTAATAAAGTGTAATTGATGTAAGAGAAATGAACAACTCACCATGACAATGTTGGTTGCCATGTCTGTAGTGCTAAACACTCTGAGAGAAAATACCTACTCTGCAGCACAAAGTGTGACTGAATGCCTTTAAGGAATAGAAAGTGCTAAGTGACCTTTCATCACTTTAATCACTTAACTGGGTAGAAGAATTTTTAATGAAGATCACACAACTGGAAAAATATCATAGATGATAGTGTAAGTGGCACAGTCTTGACTCTTACGTGCTCCTTCTGATTAGGGTCTTTCCCAAAAATGTTCTTTGCAACCAGTGTCTTTTTCTTTGGAAGATAATACTTTAGCACAGTAATAGTAACATAATCCTAATGTACTATGTGGTGTCAGGTGGTGAAAACTGGTGATTCTTTAAAGCAGTGGTTGGTGTAAAAAAAAAAAAAAAAAAATTAAATACTTTCTTTGTTGATTGTTTTTATAATTTTGTTTGAATGCCTTTAATCCTGTTCCCACTACAAAAATAAATCAATAGTGTAATTACTAGTGGCTCTAAAGGCTGTTTGTGGCCTTTAGAAACTGGGCCCGGGAAAAGAGTCAGTTTGACTGTACACAGCTTTTTGAAAATGTAGTGTCTTTGCTGGATTTCCTTGTGAAGTAGTCAGGAACTGTAATCCAGTTACATATAGACCTTACACATAGGTTGCTTATCCCTGTAATGACAGTAATTATACCTTATAAAGACAGCAAGAAGCCTCCCAGGTGATTTTTTGTGGGCATAAATGGGTGATTCTCTGGTCCCCATTTAAAACAAACAAACAAAAAAAACATGGGGGGGGAAAAGGGCAAGTAGCTCAGTTATGAGATTGAGCTTTCATAAGAGGCTGGGATGAAGCCATGTAATAAATTTTAGGCAGATGACCTATTGAAGACAGACTTGGAAGGAGAGTAGAGCTTAGAGGTTTGGCTTGACATCCAAGTAGAGTTACTCAGTGTAATCCATTAGGGAGCAAGTGATTGCTTACAAGGGTATTCTGGACTGAAAAAAATATGATATATTGAAATGATGTTAATATTTTTATTTTGGATGATTAGTTGGACATGAAGACCTTTGCCCTCTCCTCTAACTATAAAAGTGGAAAGTAAGTTTATTCAACTGGTTGTTTTTCAGTTCTGTTTTTTTTTTTTTTTTTTTTAATAGAAGAGCAGCAAATTGTCCACTACTGTCAAGAAGATGATAACCAAGAGTAAAAGGTAAATCACAGGTTAAGTATTCAAGAGTAACAGATCTAAGGTGAGGTGACATTCAGTTTTCGAAGATGGTTGAGCTCGTTTTTGTGCAACTCGAAATACTGGGGATTGTGGTGCTGAGACTACGTTGTCTGCTGGTATACTCTTCCAACTCTGCTTTCACTGGGCATACTGGCACGGGTCAGTGTTGGTAATTTCTGAATTTGTGTCGAGTTCTATGGTACATATGTTCCTGTACTCTGCTTTTGGGGTGCTATTTTCTGATATTCTGAGGACTCAGTTTACATCAGAGGAGGGCCACAAGGCTGATCTGAGAGTTGGAGCACCTCTCCTATGAGGAAAGGCTGAGACAGTTGGGGCTGTTCAGCCTGGATAAGAGAAGTCTCCAGGGAGACCTTATTGCAGCCTTCCAGTACCTAAAGGGGACCTACAGGAGAGCTGGAGAAGGACTTCTTATTAGGGCATGTAGCGATAGTACAAGGGGGAGTGGCTTTAAACTGGAAGAGGGCCGGTTTAGATTAAACATTAGGAAGAAATTTTTCACTTTAAGGGTGGTAAGGCACTGGAACAGGTTGCCCAGAGAGGTTGTTGAGGCCTCATCCCTGGAGGTGTTCAAGGCCAGGCTTGATATAGCCTTGGACGACCTGGTCTAGTGGGAGGTGTCCTTGCCTATGGCAGGGGGTTGGAACTCGATGATCTTCAAGGTCCTTCCCAACCTAAACCATAGAATCCTAGAATGATTCACACGAGCTCATTTCACAAGACTACGTATACTTTAAGGCTCCTTATACTGTAATTTGAGAGTTGCTTTGTTGTTCCTCTTCCAATTGGTGCAATGAAAGCAGTCTGCAGGGACATCAATATTAAACATCAGAAGACAGTTTTCTAAGTAACGCATGCATCTGATGAGCCATGTGAGAGTTGCAGGGAAATAGGTCTATGCTAGGATTAAAAAATGACAACAGCCCACCTTGTTTGAACAGCGACAAATGAAACTCTTGCATCCTTGGTAATCTGGATGCTGGCAAAGAAACCTTGTCTGTCGGTCCTTTGACTTCAGACGTATAATTTTCACTCAGAAGAATATGTACCAAAGAAAAAAGAAGGAAAAGTGTATTTATTTCTTTACATGTTCAGCACGAAGCCAGTGATTTGTTATTCTGACACATCACATTGTTATGCTACATAATGCGATACCATGAAGTGTGATAGGTCTTGAATGTCTCTATGGGACACTCACTCTCGGGGTATACATATATCAGTTTGTATCGTGCCCTTCCAAGTCAAATCAGAGCAGCAGAAATCCCAACATCTGTGATGTGTCCTCTTACTTTTTACAAATGAAATATGAACATAAACAGGAGTTCTGTTCCTAAGGTGAAATATATAAGCTTTGTCATAGAGTCGTTAATATTTTGTGTTTCTCAGCACATGCTGAGTGTTGCTCTGTGATGCTTGGGATCTGGGCTTCAGAGGAGCTTGTGCAAATGTTACCATTATGTAAATTCATTCCTTTTATGTCACTTCTTTTCCACCAAATTTTACTATCATTTGTAGTCTTCAGTGGACCCAGGCTGAATGTAAAATGCAACTGGAGAAGTTAAGTTTCCATCTGATTCTGCACGAAGGGCATGGGTACACATGAATTTTACAGACTCAGCACAAAACCATAAGGCCTTGAAATTCACTTAAGCAGGCTCAAGTCATACACTTGCAAAAAAGCTCTGCAGAATTTAGTGAAGTCTTTTTACTCTGGGTATGTCACCTAATTTGGAAGTTAAGTTACACTCATGAAACTGCTGAGGTTGTTGTAATTCACCATGTTTCCTTAGCTGCAGGCGAGACAAGGGAAGATGGTAAAAAGAGTTGTTGTAAGGAGACTTTTACTTAATATGCTGTGATCTTCCTGTGTTTCTCCCATGACAGCTTGTCTGCCAGTTTACGTTCCTGAGCTTCAAATACCACTCCAAGTCAGACAGCTCTTGTAACCTTACCCATTTATTCCATTCCTACTCATCGCATTTTGGTGAGGGGGCTAGGTTCTCATTTGACTGTCAGAAAAAGCTAGAGGAAAATGCAACTTTCATAAGTTGTCACTGAAAGGGGAAAATCTGCCCTGCATCTGGAAATTTTCTGATTGAGCACAATTTGTTCAAATCTTAGGGTGGTGCAAATGATGAGCATGAGAAGAATATGAGAGGAAACAGTAAGAACAAAATTCTCACTTTTATGAAATCTGCTCTGTGGTGCTGGGGTGAAGCAGAAGGTTCTTAATGCAAATTGAAATTGGGTCCTAAAACCATATTGAGTTTTCAAACTCATTTTCTGTTGCCTCTGGCCTTGCTGGTGCTGCTTTCTATTTCATGGTTAGATCTGAACTGTTCTGTATGTGCAATCTTCATGAATAAATGTAAGCTCTTTTTCTATTAAAAACAATTATGTATTGTTTGTGCTCTTGACTTTTCACAAGCATTTTAAGACAAACTTTTACTTATGTTTTAGTAATGTTTGGGAACCCCTAGCAGTGGGTCGGGATTGTATTGTCCTAGATGCCTCACAAACACAAGTGCCAGCTCTTATTTGTCGTTGTAGAGAGGGACACAACACTGAATATCCAGTTACAGCAGTAGTCCCTTTATTTTACAAGCAGTGCTCTTTTATATCCTCTTAGCTGGTTGCTTATCTGTGCATATATTCTAACATTCTACTTTTGCCCAATCCACTCTTACATCACACACCATTCAGCCAATACAACTGTTGATCACGCGCTGTTCATGCTCTGGGAAAAGCCAGGATGTTTGCCACCCCTTATCTTGTTTGCTCGGATCTTCTCAGGATTCTCCTGTCTCTTCAAGGGTACACGGGTATCTGTTCAGGGTTAGTGTTAAGCTTGTATTTTGATCCCTCGGACCAGCCGAGGTCTCCCACACTTATTCTAAACAATTTACTTTGGCCATAGGCACAATCAACTGGTTATATTTGGCTGTATTCTGTGGAATGATTTCAGCACATTAAGTGTAACATATAGAAAACTAACCAAGTTTGAATCCAAAAACCGGCAGTCAGAAGTTGTGGTATGGACAAGTCTCAACTACATATTTTCTACTTTAATATCAAGGTGATTTCAACATACCATATTGATATCATTCTTTTTTTGTATACTTGAGGTGTTGCTCAGATCTTAAGTTCTTGAATTCATGTGGTGATAGTTTTAGTGTACTTTTAAAATTAGGTTTCTAGCCTTTATGGCTGTTGAGAAGCTGGAAATTCAGAGCAAAATAAACAAAATTGTTTTATTTAAAAATTTTAATAATACCTGATCATCCTAAGCATCATGACTTCTGAACACATGAAAAAGCTTAAGAAAATCTCACTGTTTACTGTAAGAAGGTCTTCAGATTCAGAAAGAGCTTGTTGAATGAAATTCTCAAACCAGGACAAGGATGTGTCCTGTGTCCCTGTGACACCAGAATGTGTCTGTATCAGTATGCAGACTTGAATGAGCATGTAAATGGAGTGGAGTCTCCATTTAGCTAGCTGTCTCCACGTGGGTGAATTTTACCTAGTCTGTACATTATTCCAGAAGGTAGCAACAGCTGGTGATGTTATGGCATAGAATGGAAAGTAACTTCAGAGACTCAAAGTCATGCTCCATCTTCAAAGTTATATATGTAAGACAGCTGAGGGAATAGCAGATTGCTATAAATCAGTCTTTTATTAATATCTCTTGGGCTGTTCAAACAATTTTACAATTTTTACTAAACACAAACTCCCTGTGCTTCCTTGATGAGAACAGCATGTATCTTATTTTCATGCCCAGATCTCACTGAAAGCTAATGCCACCTGGCATAAACGCTGTCTTGAAACTTTTCTTGTTCAGTACATGCAAAGCTTGATTTTGCAGCTGCTGCTGCTTTAAGTGTTGTCCCCCCAGTCCCCCCACTTCTCTGTTTGCAAACTGATTCTATAGACTTTTCTTATGAACTGCAGAAAGCAATGCTTCCGAAAGGAATAGGATGGCATTTCATGTGAAAATAGCCTTCAGTAGGATCTTGGAAGGAGCAGAACCTAGAGGTTTCTCTTTAACTCTTCACATCTTGTTCTGTAGCTTCAAAACCAGCATATGTGAGAGAATGAGAATGATTTTACATGCCTCCCTGACTTCCCAGAGAGGAGTCGGTGTAGTTCTGAAAAGAATTATGGTCATCTTTGAATTACAGGATTGGCTTATTCTACATAAATTATATTTTCTTGAGGTAGCAGCTAGGACTAGGGGGAAAACACATTGCACCTGCTTCTTCAAATTGTTCTATTTTCTGGGGTTTTTTTTTTTGGCTTGTTAGATGATTTTTCCTATGAGCTCTTTTACTATATGACTGCTTCCTCAGTTGGGTGGCCAGGCTAATGTGTTCAGCTGGGTCATCTTTTTACATTATCATATGTAACAGCTGTGCCACTGGAATAAGATGATGGAATTTTGAAAATATCTATGCTGTTCCACATCTCACCTGAAGGCTGGACAAATAAAACGCCATTAGTAATGTTATCTGATGCAACGTAACAGTTTAACACCAAGCGTGTCATGGTTTAATGCTGGCTGGCAACTAAGTACCATGGAGCTGCTTGCTCACTCAACCCCCCTCAGTGGGATGGGGAGAGAATCAGAAGAGTAAAAGTGAGAAAACTTGTGGGTTGAGATAAAGACAGTTTAATAAGTAAAAGCAGAAGCCACACATGCAAGCAAAGGAAAACGAGGAATTCATTCACTACTTCCTGTGGGCAGGCAGGTGCTCAGCCATCCCCATGAAAGCAGGGCTCCATCATGCCTAATGGTGACTTGGGAAGACAACGCCATCACTCCGAACATCCCCCCTTCCATCTTCTTCCCCCAGCTTTATATGCTGAGCATGATGTCACATGGTCTGGAATATTCCTTGGGTCAGCTGGGGTCAGTTGTCACTAGAGGATGGCTGTTGGGACAAAAATGATTAGGACCCACTTTGAGGTGTGTAAAGGCCCAGTTACTGCTGCAAAAGGAGTTTTTGGGGTTTGTAGGCTACAGACTACTGCCTCTCTGAACTGTATTAGAGTGATTAGTGAAGGAAGCCTTTTATCTTAGCACCTTCTCTCTTATTGTGGGATGGGAATAACATTGTCCTTCCTTCTTGAGATCAGCAAAAGTCGTGACCATGAAATGGTCAAGTTCGAGATCCTCGAGGCAGTGAGGAAGGTGCGCAGCAGGCTGACCATGCTGGACTTTGGGAGAGCTGACTTTGGCCTCTTGAAGAATCTGCTTGGTATGGTGCCATGGGATGAAGCGCTGGAGGGAAGAGGGGCCCAAGAAAGTTGGTTAATATTCAAGGATCACCTGCTCCAAGCTCAGGAGCAATGTGTCCCTACAAAGAGGAAGGCAGGCAGAAAAGCCAGGAGGCCTGCATGGATGAACAAGGAGCTACCGGACATGACCAAAAGGAAAAAGGAGGCCTATGGGGAGTGGAAACAGGGCCGGATAGCCTGAGAGGAATACAGAGGAATTGTTCGAGCAGTTGGTTAATATTCAAGGATCACCTGCTCCAAGCTCAGGAGCAATGTGTCCCTACAAAGAGGAAGGCAGGCAGAAAAGCCAGGAGGCCTGCATGGATGAACAAGGAGCTACCGGACATGACCAAAAGGAAAAAGGAGGCCTATGGGGAGTGGAAACAGGGCCGGATAGCCTGAGAGGAATACAGAGGAATTGTTCGAGCAGCCAGGGATTGGGTTAGACAAGCTAAAGCCCAGATAGAACTAAATCTGGCCAGGGACATTAAGACAAACAAAAAATCCTTCTTTAAGTATGTCAG
>NW_009661368.1:9448423-9475567 GCF_000708025.1 Charadrius vociferus
GGCTCGGCAGGGAATGGCTGGAGAGCAGCCCTGAGGAGAAGGACCTGGGTGTGCTGACTGACCAGAAGCTCAGCATGAGCCAACAATGTGCAATCGCATCCCAGAAGGCCAACTGTATCCTGGGCTGCATAAAAAGAAGTGTGGCCAGCAGGTCAAAGGAGGTGATTCTGCCCCTCCTCTCCACTCTTATGAGACCCCACCTGGAGTACTGCATCCAGCTCTGGAGTCCCCAACGTAAGAAGGATGTGGACCTGCTGGATCATGTCCAGAGGAGAGCCACGAGGATGATCTGAGGGCTGGAGCACCTCTCTTATGAGGAAAGGCTGAGAGAGTTGGGGCTGTTCAGCCTGGAGAGGTCTCGAGGGAGACCTTATTGCGGCCTTCCAGTACCTAAAGGGGGCCTACAGGAGAGCTGGAGAAGGACTTTTTATTAGGGCATGTAGCGATAGGACAAGGGGGAATGGCTGGAAGAGGGCAGGTTTAGAGTAAACATTAGGAAGAAATTTTTCGCTTTAAGGGTGGTAAGGCACTGGAACAGGTTGCCCAGAGAGGTTGCTGAGGCCCCATCCCTGGAGGTGTTTAAGGCCAGGCTTGATATAGCCTTGGACAACCTGGTCTAGTGGGAGGTGTCTCTGCTCATGGCAGGGGGGGGTGGAACTCGATGATCTTCAAGGTCCTTTCCAACCTAAACCATTCTATGATTCTATGATAAAAGTCTATTTGGCTTGCTCTGTGGATAAAACGTGAGCCTAGTTTGAAAATTAATGTATTTACTGTCTTAGAAAGTAGGAACTTTTGCTTAATGCTTTGAAAATAGAAACACATCTTAATGAAATTGGGTAAATTTTTTCCTACAGATGGTGCTGTTTTCCCATGAAAAATCTTAAAAGTTTGAAAAGTCAAATGGCTTCAATGCAAATTCATTTTTAGCCCAAAGGAAAAAACCAGGACTATTAAACAGAATGTGAAGCCGTATTGCTCTAGAAGTGGAAGAAAATCAAAGGAAGCTCCGTAGTAAGCTCCTCAAAGCTATTCCTCTCAGTTTTGCCCAGTCACCCTCAATCTGAGCTACGAGATGCTGTCACGTACGGGAATAGATTCATATAGTGCTGAGATTTATTTCTGTGAAACTAAGTTTTATTATTAAGGGTTCACACATGCAAACAAGTGGAAAATATGGCTTCCAGAACATTCCAAGTCTGTGTATGTTTCTGGATCTAGTTTATCCATGCTTTTATTGCTTTTGAAATATCCTGTAGTCAAAGCAGGGGAGTTACTAGGGGCATCTTCATTGTTCATGCACCAACCCAAGAACTAAACAAATAACAGCATAATAGAATTGTTTAGGTTGAAAAAGATCGTATGATCATTGAGTCCAGCCTTTAACCTAGCACTGACAAAACCGCCACTAAACCGTGTCCCTCAGCACCACATCTACCCATCTTTTAGATACCTCCAGGGATGGTGACACATTTCCCTGGGCAGCCTGTTCCAGTGCTTGACAACCCTTTCAGTGAAGAAATTTTTGCTAATATCCATCCTAAACCTCCTGTGGCTCAACTTGAGGCCGTTGCCTTTTATCCTATCACCTGTTACTTGGGACAAGAGATGGACACCCACCTCACTACAACCTCCTTTCAGGTAGCTGTAGAGAGTGATAAGGTCTCCCCTCAGCCTCCTTTTCTCCAGACTAAACACCCCCAGTTCTCTCCGCTGCTCCTCATAACACTTGTTCTCCAGACCCCTCACCAGCTTTGTTGCCCTTGTCTGGACGTGCTCCAGAATCTCAATGTCCTTCTTGTAGTGAGGGGCCCAAAACTGAACACAGTATTTGAGGTGGGGCCTCACCAGTGCTGAGCACAGGGACAGGTGGACATGTACTTCCCTAGTCCTGCTGGCCACACGATTCCTGATACAGGCCAGGATGCCATGGACCTTCTTGGCCACCTGGGCACACTGCTGGCTCCTATTCAGCCAGCTGTTGACCACCACCCCCAGGTCCTTTTCCAGCAGGCAGCTTCCCAGCCACTCTGCCCCAAGCCTGTAGTGTTGAACGGGGTTGTCGTCACGCAAGTGCAGGACGATGCACTTGGCCTTGTTGAACCTCATACCACTGGCCTTGGCCCATCTATCCAAATCCCTCTGTAGGGCCATTCTACCTTCAAGCAGATCAGCACTCCCACCCAACTTGGTCTCATCTGCGAACTTACTGAGGATGCCCTCCATCCCCTCGTCCAGATCACTGATAAAGTTATTAAAGAGAACTAGCCCCAGTACTGAACCCTGGGGAACACCACTTGTGATTGGCTGCCAACTGGATTTAACTCCATTCACCACCACTCTCTGGGCCCAGCCTTCCAGCCAGTTTTTTACCCAGAGAAGAGTACACCCATCCAAGCCACGAGCAGCCAGTTTCTCCAGGAGAATGCTGTGGGAAACGGTGTCAAAGGCTTTAAAGTCTAGGTAGACAACATCCACAGCCTTTCCATCATCAACTAAGTGGGTGACCTTGTCACAGAAGGAGATCAGGTTTGTCAAGCAGGACCTGCCTTTCATGAACCCATGCTGACTAGGCCTGATCATCTGGTTGTCCTCTATATGCTGTGTGATGTTAATGTTCTCTGGAGATAACAACTTTTATGTATTAAATATAGTAGATAGAGACTCCGTATACTGACAGTTTCAGAAGTCTCATGCTGCTCAGTTCTTTTCGTTCTTCTAGTACTACCTCACAGGCCTTAAGTGATGGTCAGCCTGATAATCTGTTCCGAATGCTGCATTCTCACTACCTTTTTCTTTGCCTGCTGACAGATCTTTGATTCAGTCTGTCCCCTTAGAAAAATGTCTACAGCTATTTCTAACGCATAATGCAAAGTGACTGATCCAGCTCATTTCATGAGATTGTGACTGCTGGTATCTGTCTTAGGCAGGTATGAAATTTTATGTGAGGACAAAGCTTGTAATAACAGCCTGTTGCCACACTTACACCACTCTACTTTTTAATTTTAATTTCTGTCTTTTCTTGAGTATAAGTGGAATTTGCATTGTCCTAGATTGCTACTTATACAGAAGGCTGTTATATGGGGGGAAAAAAGAATTTGATGCCTGTATTAAAAAGCCCAGGAAAAGCATTTGTAGATTTAAAGTCAAAGTAAATTTTAAAAAGGGAGCAACAGCCCATATTGTGTTTTCTGTCACTTTCTGAAAATCCCATTCTTGGTGTGTGCTGGGAACAGGTCTTGTTGCTGCTGATTCAGGCTCAGGCTGAATCGGAAATTCATCAGGAGAAATTTCTGATACAGAATCTGAAATGTCAAAAAGGCAGCACTCATATTGGGAGGAGTTGCCCTTCTCTGAAATCACATAGTGGGATAGCAGTAAGGAAATCACATTTCTTCTCACTCCAAACCAGTGAGGGTTTTGTTTTGCTTTTTTTACCTAAATGTGTGTCACGGGCTGGTGAAGGCTGGATGTGTCCCTCTGTGAAGAGAGTCACTACTGGAAACAAGGCTGCCACCAGCAGAGTGTGTGACCAAAACAATACAGTTTTCTTTCTTTCCTTTTTTTTTCGCTTTTCAGAACAAATAGATGTTCTGTATACTGGCAGGCAGGAGGAAAAGAGACAGATGGTGTGACAGTGGGAGAACAGTCTTATTTTAGCACTAATAAAAATGAGACTTGAGATCCATGTACGGCAGAGAAATTATACACGGGGAATACCAGGGATAAAGCAAGACAAGTAGTGACCTTTCAGTGTTATGGAGCTACAGAGTGATGTTTTTCTTTTGCACTTGAAATTTACAGTTTTTGTTTCTCCTCCTGCAAAATATGAATTAAACCAATGGTGGTCCTGATGTACAGTTTAAATCCTGTTTCAAATAATATTGAGCAAAATATAATTTTGTTACAGAAAGTAAAATATTCTCATATTCAAAAAGAAGGCTTTTTTTCACCTGCATCATTCCTACAGCTTGTTTTGCACATTTCCTATTCTTAAGTGTCAAAAAAGGAATAAAAATGAATGTTCCACCCATGCTGTGAACTCTAATGAGTTCATGCTTATTCACCTGCCTTGTGGGTATAGCATTCGCTTATAGCATTCGCTGGGCTTGTGCAGCTCTGAGCAGGTAATAATAGCTGGGAGGGAGAGAGTCCTTTGCAATTCCTATGGGCATTCTCACAGTAGCTAGGTGTTTGATTTGAGGGTTTTCCCCTTTAGCATTAGTTCATGGTTTACTGTGAGGGGATGAGCAAGACTGTAGCATGGGCTCTTCTAGAAGGAAACTAATGGGATTTCTTGTTTAGTCAGTCATGAGGTCTCACCTCTTCCTTTGTACTGAGGTTCCTATAGCCCCAGGGATTTTATAACCGTCTGCAAAGTTGGTAGCCATAACTGCTGGAGGGGATAAAGGCTGTCAAAATGAAATTAAGCTTCCTTTTGGCAGAGCTTTTACAGGGCAGGATAGCTAGGCCTCTCTTAACAGTTTTCTTTGAAGGAACCCACTTTAAACTTTCCTGAAATTAGTGCATCTGGCAAGAGGGAAGGAGGTACTGCCGCACACAGGCAAGACTAGGAAAGTACTCACTTTTGTTGGCTGATGCCAACAGTCTGTCTATCTTCTTATTGGTAGGAAGGAAAAATATTTCACCTCTTTTGAAATATAAACACAGCTAGTTCCCTGTAGCTATCACTTGACATCTTGCAGATTTGACATCTGCAAACTGCTTTAATTAATATTTGGGCTACCTCTCACAAGTGTATAGCACTTACAGAAGTGGCAAGCCCTCAGTTGATAAAATAAGTTGTTTCCAGAGTTGCTAAAGATAAAATTGTCTAGTTAATCCACCTTTTCTGTTTGTTTCTGATTTAGTTCTCATACTGTCACCAAGTATTGTCTGAGAAAAAAAAGTGCTATCACTTTTCTACACTTTTCTCAAAAGTTCCATCACTTGAAAAGAAATGTCTGACTTTTATGGACAGTCCCATCAGGGTCAGCAAAATTTGAGATGTTGACAGAAACAGAATGGATATTCTTATAAAGGTGATCTCTGGCATGCTTCTGCCATGCTTTGCCTGCAGAGATCCTGCAGGCAACGTTTCCTGCACTTTTAGATGTTTCGTGCACTGCTCTAGTAACTGAGTCGTGAGAATAAATGTGAGTTGTATACCACTGCTCCCAAACTGTCCTGCTTCTTCAAGGATGGAAGAGAGGGTGTGAAATAAATGGTGTGGAAGGAAGGAAAAAACAGAAGCCCAATTCAGCTCTAATGAAAGTCTACAGGATTTTTTCTGACGACTTCATGGGAAGTGAATTAAGCTGTTGGTGAGAAGCCACGTCCAAAAAAACTCCAGGCCTCCTCTTCTATTCTACATCTGCACTGGATCTGTTGAATTTATTAAGAATAAAAATCTAGCTTACAGCATGTGGAAAATAGAGGAGTTGAAGGTTATGAGAAAACCCCGACTTACTAACGTGGGAGTGGAAAAGTCCTGCAAAATACACTTTCAAATATACTAAAAACATACTCCCCCAAGCACACAAAGCCTTCCTGCATTCGTAGTCACTGACTTCATCAGTTTCACAGCATTACTTTTCAATCAGCAAACATCATAAAAACAGGAAGGCAGATTTATGGCTGTTTATTAGCCAGCACGATTACTGTATTTACTGTAGTGTGAAAAAGGAAATCAGGGAAAAGTGCTATAAATCTCAGTGGCTGCAACCCAGATGCATTTATTTACTTACTGGATACTTCACTAGTAGCTTAGCAGATGCCTGCTAGTTTACACATATATTTTGAGCATATCAGCAGAATGCTGTAGAGGGATGGGTGTTAAAATTCTGGTGGGGTCTGTTGTGGGCACTGCTATGAAGAAGATAGTGAAACATGTTCAGTTTAAGTAGCTAAAGTAGTTACTAAAGAAACACCAATGTGTTAACCAATCACCACTTATTTAAAGGAAGCATAATTATAAAGATATAAATATACAAATATAAATACATAATTATGCAATAGCAACAGGAAGATAAAGATCTGGCTATGAAAATAATAGGAATAAAAGCCAAATGCCCGTTTCATTAACATTAAGATATTCTCTGTTCAAAGTGGAACCACAATCCTCATAAATCTTATCTAAAGTCCTGGAGCGGTAATATTCCACTTGCTCTGTGGGGTGAATGGTATCAAATATGGAGTTCTGTTACCTGCAGGCCAGGCCCAAAGGTTGTACTTTACCATTGCAGATGCAATTTATCCCAAGACAGTAAGTCATCTGACCCTGGCTGACCTATTTCTCTCTGCAGTCAGAAAAAATGTTATCTGTGAACATGGTTGTGTTCAAATGTGCATAAATGCACAAAGGCCTTGTTTACAGAATGTATCTGCATTGTTCTACGCAAATGTGTTCTTTAAAGTAAAGAACACTACTTCACAACAGCAAATGTTGCATTAGCTAGGCCTATTCTTTACATCTTCATTATCTAGAAAGATCTAATTAATAAATGGAAGTTGAATGTGTTTAGGCTTCAGGTGTGTCTGAAAGATCTATTTAGTTTGTCAACTTTTCAATAAAAGCACAGCTTGTTTTATTCAATTCAGGTTTGTGGTCAAATGCAAGGCTGGATCTAGATTTGTGTTTAAATCCAAATACATTTTCCTAAGGGGAAATCATGAATCCATTCACGCCAATTGAAATATTTCCATTGATGTTTAGTGAATCAGGAAATAAGTTCTTCCCAAAACCTAAAGGGTACAACATCTCTATAAATCATCTTGGTTTTAATTGTTACTAGTGTTTCTTTTTCTACTTACTGTTGGCTCTTATTGTTAATGCTGTTTTTAAAATGAGCAGTAAAATGCAAAGAGTATAAATTATAAATGAACATTTTCAATGAGCCTGTTGATTGCAATGACTGAAATCTAATTAAGCAGTTTAAGATCTAAGTGATATTATTATTAAAGAATTATGTTAACAGAGCATTTGATCAGCCTCTTAATTTGTTTTATGTGAATTATACTTACAAGATAATGTGATTCTGAATGACAAAAAGAGAAATTCTTTTTCTTTCCTCTTTTTTAGAGAAAACTAATATGCTATATTTAAATTGAAATAAATTGATCGAGAAGTCTCAAGGAAACAAAAGCACTATTTTGGCATCTTAATATAACTGACTTAATGTAAATACTAGTACTGACTACTTTTTTTGTTTTTGATGTGGCACTATATGAAGTACAGGAGCAGAAATGTGTGTGCAGATGGATGTGCGCAGATGCACGTACATTTTTACACAAATATGCTAATTTGTTATGATGACAAGCTTATTGCCACTAGCCAGCAAAATGGTTGTGTGTGACACCAGCTTTTTGCCTGTGAAATGACTGTAAACATCTAATTTGCATGCATTTTTTTTTTTAAAGATAGTGCAGTGTGTTTTTAAACCATTGGGAGTCTATTGGGATGCACATTTAGTATTTAATTTACAAGTTCAGTTCATACAAGTGTATGAACAGATTGGATTGCTTCCTGCGTAATGCAGCTAAGTAGCAATCATGGGGACTACGTCCCAGGTAAATATATCTCTTATTTTCGGAAATGGAGTCTACTCTTGGTGACTCTCTGGGAGTAAATCTTGGTACCATTCTAATTAACGTTTGTACTCCTTCTCACTCTCTGAATTCAGTCCTGTCCTACTCAGCTGTCAAGTACTAGCCAAGCATCACCTACAGAGTTAATACAGAATTAATCTAGGGTAATCACACATTACACTTTCTTCTTTGTTGAATAAAGATGTTGTCTAGCTTAGATTTCCCTAATTTCACTGCAAATTTATTTCTATAAGCAACTTTTCCAGCACCTCAGTGCCTGCTCCGCTTGCCTTGGATGCTGAAGTGGTCTTTTAAAGTTTAACAGTGTTTGAGTCCAGAGAATGTGAGTCTTGTCCTATCTGCCACAGAGGGTTTGGAGAACAGAAGGCTCCAGGGACACCTTATAGGAGTCTTCCAGAATTTAAAGAGGGCCTACAGGAAAGATGAGGAGGACCTCTTTATTGGGGAGTGTAGTGATAGGACGAGGGGTAATGGTTTTAAACTGGAAGAAGGAACATTTAGATTGGATATTAGGAAGAAAATCTTTACTCTGAGAGCAGTAAGGCACTGGAACAGGTTTCCCAGAGAAGCTGTGGCTGCCCCATCCCTGGAGGTGTTCAAGGCCAGGGTGGACGGGGCTTGGAGCAACCTGGGCTGGTGGGAAGTATCCCTGCCCAGGGCAGGGGGGTGGAACTAGGTGATCGTTAAGGTCCCTTCCAACCCAAACCGTTCTATGTTTCTATAATTCTGTGTTGGTGGGCCCCCAAAGACGAGTATGCAATTGAAGGAAGAGAAAAAGACAGAAGAGAAAAGGATCATTCTAAATACAAGTGGACACCAAGAATTAGCAAAATACTGTATTTTTGTATTGGATTGCTTTGATTTTTAGTCTGTAGCTCTTTAAGTTTGTTCCTTGGTTACTGTGAAAGGAAATCAGGCAGGATTTCAGTCTATTAAAATTTCAATGTAGTATAACTATTAGTTTGTTGGAAACCAACTGTTATGTTTCAGTGCACAGCCTGATTAGTACCCTGGGGAAACAGACAAAATTCCAGGGAGACAATCTTGTTTCCAGGTTATATATGTTGTTCCTTGGTCGCTGCTGCATTGACCCTATTTTGAATGAAAGGACCAGATGACCCATGTAACACTGTTACCATTACCCTGTCGACCCCTCACTGTCTCTCTCCTATAGTCTTACCTGGAATTCTTGAATCAGCTCCTGGAATCCTCTTGAGAGGAGGCTCTAGTTCTGCTGCCCTCCCAGTTTGTGGTCATTCAGTCATTTTAATTTAATTGAAATATTGTTTCAATGAATTAATTGTAGTAGATGGTCCCTGGCACACATTTATTTTTAAACTTTCAAAATTGAACAGAGAGGTGGGGAGCAAATCAAGGGGAAGACTGAGATATGATGCGCTTAAAACACAGAGAAGGATCAAGAGTGCCAAACTGCAGAGGAAAAAGAAGGTCATGAAACAGAAAATGACACAGAGAAAGGAAGCATGACTGGCCGATCCACTCTTTTGCTGTGCTATTACTTTGTGTATGTTAGGACTGTCACATGCAACAACCAAACCCTTAAAATGTCATATGCAATAACCCTGCCCTCTTAAATTTGTTGTGTCTATTCTCATATGGTTCATTCTGCATCATTCCTTGAAAACAATCTCTAATGAGCCAAAATGTGCAGTATTGTTTTTTGAAGACATTCTTCGTTTTCTTTTTATGTCTAGAAGGATAGAAAATTAATTTTGCTCTTGAACTGGTTCAAACTCTTCCTCCCACGCTGTGGAGCCTGGATGTGATGTTGGAAGATAGTACTTTCTGGCTGCAAGCATCAAAGTGAGATCCAAAGGGCAAGCATCTTTAAATATTTAACTACTAGTAGTCTGGTTCATAAAACTGACTGGGTGTTTATGGAAGGCAGCATTGCTACTTTATGCTATTGATCTAACAGATGCAGTTAATCCTGTATTTTTAGAATGTAAAAATGTGCAAAAGTCATTCTGGATAGATAAAAAGAAATACCCAGCTCAGCCAAGTGCTTTAAATGTTGATGTCTCAGCAGCCTTGCTCTCTGTCATTAGCATTTTTTTGCTTTATATCATAAATTTAATCAATACTTTTTTGAGGTTATGATCAAGTAGCATAAAACATTTTACAAATTCTGTTTGCATGTGATATATTTGTGTTCTCTGAAGGCTCTGTGTCTAATAGGTGACCCAGCAGACAGCATTAGTAACTACTGACAGACTATGGCTTAAATTTAAAGGTGAATGACCACTTTTGGTGTTTCAAGTTTTAAGCATTAAACTAAACATACTTTTAAAGAGATTTAATTTTCACTGGCCAGAATGGAGTTCTTTCCAGAAATCACGCAACCACTGAGGCCCCCAAATCAACTTTTTCACTAGAAATCACAAGAATCCCATATGAATTTTTAGGCTTACTGTTTCCAAAACACCTTGAGATTCTTAAGTTCAAGTACGATAGAAGAAGAATTGGTGTATTAGTATGTAAAGTGACATGTTGATAGATAGGTACCTCCTAAGTGGTGGTTTCAAATATTAAATTATGATTATCCAGAGCTCCAAGGCACTGATTCTTTGAAAGGGTTTTCAGTATTGTGGGAGTAGAATGACAGGAGGCTGATTGCAGCTGATTAATACTGAGGTACTAATCTGTATGTTCTTTTGTTCTTGACAAATAGTATAAATTAAGTCCTGTGGAAGAAGGAGCCATCCTTAAATTTAAGGCCAACAGAGAGCCTGGTCGAGTAGGAACTTGCTTCACCATGTGCCCTGCCTTTGCTTCCTTGAGCATCTCCCAGCTTCAGAGACACACTCTACCTCTCTCTCAACAGCCTGGGGAGGGGAAACTATTGTGTATGCACTGCATGCAGACTGTAGGGCACATCCATATCGTAAAAAGCATAGGATGTAATTAGGTAAGATAGGCAGTGTGTGAGAAGAAGGAGCTAGAATTACCTTTGCTTATTGTTTATACAGACAGCATATGATGCACCCACTGTCATTAAAAAAAAAAGTGGAAGGATAACAAAATGTCTATACTTACAGAGTCCTAGGGTAATATTGTAACTCTTTCCACCCTTTCTGTACCTCTTATTTCAACTAATATTATCTTGGAGATCACAGGTAAAATAGTAATTCGTACAAGAAAAAGAACAAGCCCCAATATGACTACAGTACAGCTTGAACTTCTGATTTTTGTTTTTACAAATGTATCAGTCAGCTACACAATCCCTCTTTATTTTTCTCTCCTCTAAAGGTCACTTGCTCTTCATTATGTTCTTTGGCTTTTGTGCAAGCAACTTCTGCTTGAAAATTTTCATGTATCACTCGTACATCTGTAGCGTGAAACATCTCTCCTAGGCATCTTTCACTCGCTTGCAGCTGACATATAGTCATAAAGGTGACCTATTTCATATTAACAATCAATTTCCTTTCATTGCCACCACCAGGATATGTTCTACCATTTCACTTTCCTTGTCAGAAGTGTAGACTTAGGGGTCAGAGTAAAGATTCTTTGAAGGTAAAAGGATGATTGATTGATTCTATTCATCACTGAATTCTGTCAATTTTATTTTAATGCTGAGGAAAAATACCCAAACATTGCTGTCCCACAGAGAATAATACAACACAGTCATACTTAAGTATCAAACTTTGTATGCAGTCTTGGTAAAATTGTTTCCATAATGCAAAGATTGTTATATGAATCTCAAATGTCAAGGCATAGTAGCTTGTTATTGGAGTTCTTTGTGGGATTGCAGTGCTCTGTGTCCTTTATATTACTTGAATTATGGTGTTGAATAATGGAAAAATTAATTAAAAAAATGCATTTTAGAAACAGATATACTCCTACATGTTACAGAAGTCTGTGTTATGCAAAAGAAATAGTATGCATAAACCTACCATGTTCCTGACAACTATTTGAATTGTTGAGCAAAACAGTCTGTGTTCACATTTCAGGAGACACAATAAGTCACCAAAAGGTGCAGCCTGTCTTTGGGGAACCCATAGGTTTGTCACTGAATTTCATTATCAATACAAGGCATTTTTTTGGGGGAAAAAATGCCTTGAAGAGAACTGTCTGTAAGAAGAGGAGGATAATCTCCAGAATAAAAAATGTTCTCTATGTTATAAAGTCCTCAACAGTTGACCAGATTTAGCTGTAGTGTGTATTGGATTAGAATTTATTTTTATTTTGCAATTTTAAATTCGTCTTCTCCCCTCCATTCCTCCTCACCCCCCAACATCAATTCCTCACAAAGTAGTTGAGAATAATTTTTACTACTTATTCTAGATTTATTTGAACACAAGTGATGTAGAAAATCAGTCCAACATAATGTTTGCCTAATTTGAACTACTTATTTTCCTCTTGCTTAATCTGTGTAGATAAACGTGCACAAGGTCATTTGCAGTATATTTTTTCTCACAGTAAAAACTGTACAAATTTACTGTGGTTATCTGGGATGTGAGAGATCCAGTCAGGTCACTGGCATAATAAATACTGTATTTTTCAAAGAAAAGTGGAAACTGAGAAAGTCCTCTTGCTAGAACAGCAAAAAATTACCTGAGAAAATTCTCATATAGAGAAGTTTCAGGGCTTGGGAAATACAATTCCCATTCTTCACCTCTACTCCTTGTGCAACACAGATATAGTCTAACATTATTACTCATCCTGTGTGCTGCCCTCGTGATTTGTTCCACCCTGTTCCACTGGACATCTGAAGGGGTAATGTGCCATTCAGATTGAGTTAGCACAGCAGAAACTGAAAGAGAAATATTATGCTGAGATTTGGCAGTCTTTTTGCTGCAAAATCTGAAATAGAAACTTCTGAAGAAACCTTCAATATTGTTGGGAAGTATAAAAAGTTTCATTGCTCCCTGCTTCTGACACTATCGGGACATAGTCACTAGCATGTTGGTCCTGAAGTACCATATTCTTAGTTTATAGCTGTTTTTAGCTTTGACCTTGACAAGATCTTATGAATCACTGTGTTTTCAGTTCCATGAATTCATCTTTAAATTACAAAACAATAAACAGTGTTGCAAAGGACAGTACATTTGAGAGACAAAACAAAAGAATAAAAAGGCTAACAGTGGTGGAAGCAGCAAAGCAGCCATAGAAATATCTCATCAGTAATGAGATGAAAAAAAATGCCTAAAATTGTCAACTTTCTGAAATCAAAATAAAGGGAAGAAAATACTTCTAAACCTGTAAGATGTATTGAAGAGTCTTTTTCGGCCACTAGCAGATATTCTGAACATCCTAGATCTAATGTGGAAAGAGAGGGAGTCACCTGGAGACCCGAGAGAACCAGAGTACTTTACATTTCTACACTTGCACTACTGTACATCCATTTTTTAAAATTGACTAAAAGCTTACTTGTGTTCCTGACCTAAAGATCTCAGAGCAGACACCATGGTATATGAATTAGTAACTTTAATTTATATTTTAAATCAAAATTTGTATAGGAGACTGAGATAATTATTTCTGAAGAATCAGAGAGAAAGTTCCTACAAAATAATTTTTAATATCTGTTGAGCTTTCCTTAGCATTTTCTTGCATTGCTAGCCTAAAGCACATCAGAGTTTTCTTAAATTGCAAATGTTCAGACTAGTGAATTTTAGCTGTGAGAGACTACATCTGTCTGAAACGAGAACTATGAACTGCCTGGACACAAAATTCTGAACAGTTTGTGCTCTTGTCAGAGAAGTACTTCATGTTTTCATGGGACAGTTTGGAGAAACTGAAGAGGACTGTGGCCTTTTGAGGAAGGATATCATCATTTGTGCTGTACGCAAACAACACATCCACAGAAAATGTGCAAGCAGATTAATAGGACATGAGGATGAAAAGAAAAAATTCAGATCATGGTAAAAGTGGTACGTTTTTGCCATTGCTAGTCTATGTATACTAGAATATTTTATATTCAGTGCAGGCTACGGGCTTTTCTTCTAAAGCTGAAACAACTGTTAATTATTCTCAAAATTAAAATGTTCCTAATCAATACATGTTTTGCATTTCAGTGTTTTTCTGTCTCTGAGAACTGTATAACTGCAACGGCTGGCTGAAGTACTTTTTCTTTTAAAAGCCAGAGTAGATCATGATCATTCTTTTAACATACTCACTGAAGAATTAGCACAATCCTTAACAAAAATTTGTGATCAGTCATATATATTTTCTACTGTTTTAAATAGGTAAAATTGAAACCTTTCACCATGATTTGCAATCAAATGAAGTGGACAGTTACTAGGTACTCATAACCTTTCCATAAACCTTGAAAAGGGTAAAGCCAATAACTTAGACTTTATCCAGGCAATAATAAATCTTAGAAATGAAGCACAAAGGCTGAGGAAAAAGCACTTCTTACCTCATGACAGGCATCATGTATTATCTTTACATGTAAATGTCTGCACTCTTCATGTACTAGTCCCTATTTCCACTTTGTACACTGGTATTTTAGTAGCCAATGTGAAATTCAGACAAGAGTTAATGTGAATTAAGTATGAAATTACAGCTGAAAGCTACTACTTTAAAGTGCAGTCAGAGATTATCACCAAGTACTTGATTACCAAAATGTAAAATATTACTAGTTGTTCTTCAGCTCCAGATACTGTGGAAACACTAGTGTGCTGTGGGTGATGTTTTTAGGCAAACACTGTTTACTTCTGCTTAGGCTGATACAGCTATTACTAATCCATGAAATGGAGAAAGGAATAGTTTCCTACTTGTTCTCTTGTTTGATCTAGCTCAGACTGTAGGTCTGTCTGCATTGCAGGGGAACTGAGCCAATGACAGAATGTTTTGTGTCCTGATTTTTGAGCATTATTTACTTCCAGGTTGCTCCTGCATGCATGAGAAGTGCTTTGCTCTGTGCAAAGAGATGTAACAGGTTCCCCTCCTCATTCTCAACAAGAAAGAAACACAGGGGGAGAGCAAAGCTCTGCGCTACAGATTGTTTGGTACAGATTGTGCAAAAGCTACAGGTCTTCTGAGAAGGCACTGCGATGTGTGCTAAAAGCGGAAGTGCTGTGTTCTTCACCTTATGTCTTCCTTTCAGACAGTGATACTTTACGCTCAGGAAGAGACTAGAGAAACAATAGCAATAAGTAGCTGAGTAATGTTAGTAATATTAATAGAAATGACCGCTCGTCTCATAAGTTTCTGGATAATTAAGATACAATTCAGGATAGATGTTCCAAGTAAATATAAATATAAACATAGACTTAAACCAATAGTGATCAGAATATGTTTCTATTTGAGGACACTTTGGCAGCTCAAAGTAGATGGTCATCCTGATTTCCTAGACATGATGAATGTCTTTTGCTTTGTTAAAGGAAAAACAACAAAAAGGCAAAAGGAAACGTAGTTGACACCATAAATAAACCGAGTAATCTTTAGAAATTTAAAGATACAAAAACTTTAGGATCAAAATTGAAGGTACGAATTTCAGGTTAGCAGGTGTATTCACTGGTTAATGAACAAAAATCCAGAATACCTTAAAACTTTGATTTGAAATCTTAACGTGTTTGTTTGAAGGTCTTGTTCTGTATGTGCAACTGAGCATTAGAATGTGTCAGCAACTTGCAGTGTGACATCCACTGCGTATTTTACCACATCCAGATGATTCAGTAAAGCTTTGAGATAGAAACAGATTTTTGACTGCAAGCATTTTGTAGAATTTGTGAATCCGCCATGATATTAGAGCTAACATGATGGATGAGATCCAAATATAAGTGGATGGCCTCTGCTTTCATGTTAGTGTGGGGTTAGATAAATAGTGGGGAAATTTTACCTCATTTATACAGTCAGTCTGGCAGGAGATGTAGCAGACAGTAATACAATACAGGGCAAAAAGGTAAAAGGGTGAATTTGGAATGAGGTTTAACAAAAGTTTTGTCCTGATGTTTGTGAATTCCATGAATGACTACATCCCTGATGGGTTTGCATCTGTGCTGTTGCCAGTGTTGGTGAGATTAGGAATGGTCCACTTCCCCATCATGGTTTTAATGGAACCTGCCCAGTCAATGAGGCTGTACCTCAGCAGATGGCAAGAGCTGCTTAGGAACTGTCCAGAGCAGTGCCTGAGTGAGGGAGACCTGAAGGAACGAGCCTGTGAATGAAGGAGTTAACATCCATTCAGAATGATGTCAGTGTTACAAATTTTGTGGTTTTCTTTGTAGGCACCGCAGAGATCATGGAGTACTGCCCACTACAGTGTAATTCTGATACTAGAAGATCCTTTATGGTGTTGTGTTTGGGGGACTGTTTATGGCTCAGTTTTATGTGTAACCTTTCCGATGTCTTTGATAAATTGCAGAATAATATTGTGCTACAAAAGGAGGTGTAAACTAAGTACAGTTAGAGAAGTACATGTATGTTGCATTATAACTAAAAGGACTCTGAAACACAAAAACATGAAATTTTTTTGGTGTACTTTCTTCTTAAGCCACCCACTTCATTATCTTAGGCTCTGCAGATCACTTCAAAGACAGTAAATGCTAAGAAGGTATGCAATCATCTATCACTATCCATCAGGTATGCAAAGGGCCAACATTTTAAAGCCTTTTAAAATTCTAGAAAATCTTTTATCTTCTGTAAAACCTTGTTATCTGAAAGCCATGCATACATGACATGAAGGCATCTTCAGACACAAACTGGCTTATATCTTTAAATGCTTCACCTTTACTCCAGCAAAGCTCCCACTGAGGTCAAAGGCAGAAGAGCAGTTAGTATGTGCCTCAGTTTTGTCTCATTATTGTTTCTAGGTGCATCTCTATCGGTTTTAAACACACAATAAGCATTACAGTCTGAAAGTTTATATAGCTGCAAATGGATATACTTGCAAAATCTGTGAATCTTTTAAGGATCTACTTTCAGTGTATGTTCAAATACAAACAGATGTCTACTATATTTTTGATGTGGAGAAGCTTAAGGATATGTAGCTCTACTAATTGTTCCATTCACAGTATTTATACTTGCATAATTCTTACTGGATTTCCATGTTCTAGCAGTGTTTGTAATGAAATGTGATTTGTACTATTTTGTATCATTGTAGAATAAAACTATCATATCTGACTTGACTAAATAACAAACATGATAAATGTTATTACATAAACTTGGTTGTACTGACAGATTTGGGCATTCAGCTGTTGTGAAAAACTAAGATGGGATTCTTCAACATGTATTTCTAGTTTAACTGGAGATGTATCTTCATTTGTCATTATTAGGATTCAATCAAACAACTTTAGGGTAATTTCATTCATTGCCTTTTTCTCTCATTTATTCTGTCTTATTCTTTCTTTTACCTTCAGGAGAATCTCCGAAGTGTTCAGATCGTGAATTTGCCATCTCAGCTGTCTTTGCTCTCTCCCGATGCTTTGTGCTCTAAATTGGGTCACATGCAATTTTGTAGTGGTACAATAGTCTGAAGACTATAAATAGAAGATGCACTAAACATAAGGAAAGATTCCTTTCTTTAGCTACAGATTTCAGGATGGAACATTCATACTACTTTTGCCAAAATCTGCAAAACTATTGCTTCAAGTTCCCTGGTTCTGAAGAATTTAAGCAGAAACTTAAGCTTCAAAGCCCAAATATGACTCACCCATCATGTATTGTTTTCTATGGCAGTGGACGAACTGGTGTTAAATGGAGCCCCAACCTCAGTTCCTGTACAAATAATGTTGCTAACTCTAGAGAGCAAACTTACTTTTCCTGTGGTGGCAAAAATTTTTGAAGTTTATCATGATGTGAGCTGACAGTATATCAGATGAAACTACAAATAAATTAATTATAGTGCTAAGACTAGAAGCATACTATTATATTGTGATGTCTGTGGCCATCTAGTCCAATATGTACCTCTGAGAGTGGCCAGTTTCACATGACAAAGTTGCAAGGAAACTCTACAGCAGAGAAACCTGGAATTACATGCTCCAAAGGGACCGTCTGTCCTAACCTCACGCATGTAGAGGCTAGCTTATACCCTCAAGCAGGAAATTTTTATCTGTGATTTTCCCTCTTTAGAAAGAGTAAAGTACAAGCTTTTCAACTCTACTAGATCTCACTCAGTTTTTCTAAGGTAATGAAGAGGTGTGAACATCGTATGTGATCTGAAGAGAGTGTCAGTGGGAAATCAGAAATCACAAAAACTACTGAAAACATCAGTGTATTTCTGAAGAGGTTGACTACTGCCTTAATTGCTTATTGCAAGGAGCAGACTGAAGAACCACATGATACATGTCAGAAAAACCAAGACCCTCATCACTTTGCAACAAGAAATATTGCTGACTTCCCTCTGAATGTATAAGACACTATTGCAAAATATGTCCATCATAGACCGCTTCTCTAAAAGTCTGGGTGCTATCCAGGATCAGACTCAGAAATGCCAGCATGCTGAAAGACAGTCTTATCTCCAGAAAGTTCAGAAATGAGGAATCTTTGAAATCTCATGAGGTAAGCCAATCTATGAGAAACTTAGATAAACTATCAAAAATGAAGATGTTCAGAGAAGTTGTATAAAATTTTAGTCAATTGCTAACATATGATTATTAATTTCCAAACCTTTGGAGATTCGGTTCAAATAAAGCTGTGCCTTTTGCTAAAAGTGTGACCAAATATCATACTTGTTAGAAAAGACAAAATAGCAGATACTACATGAGGGCAGAAAGGCATGAACACAAGAAGGTCAGTCTCTAAAACATGGCAGTGATCATATGGTTGGAGTAATCAAGGGCTTTGAACAGTAATGTTGACTTTAAGTCTTTTACTGACACAAATAATAGGCTGTCTTAGCCAGTCTTTGATTATAGAACTGGTAGGCCAGCTTTCCAGTTTCTGCTTTCAGCTTGTGAAAATTTGAAGAGCTGAGGATTTAGACAAGGACTGGTATAGAAAAGATGCACAGCCTTTTAGCATTGTCTGCTTGTTTTACAATTCAGAAGTGCAGTGTGAGACACAGTCTGCAGTGCTGACGGATGCAGATGTACACATAACATTGAATACATGCACTTGTGTTGCCTTTGGGTGGAAAGCATTCAACTCTATTTTTTTCAGTCATTTTTTAAAAAAAGTACCGTTTGAATCTTCTTTTTCTTTGAGTAAAAGATAAATTGTTTTCTCTTTTCAACCTTCAAAAATTAACTTTAAATGATGTTTCAGAAATGGGGAAAACTCCCTACCTTCTTGCTTACATACAGTAAATGTTTCCTTGAGGGAATGTATAGAAGAGAGAATGTATGAGAGAATGTATAGAAGTTTTTACAACATACATGAAACAACTTCTGACAGAATACCAAGCTACCCTACCCTGTGCCATCATGGCAGCTGGCAGAGCGAGTCATTGCTTCTGGCTCTCTAATGCAGACCTTGCGTGTCTGAGAAATAATGCCCAGCCAAGTGTGATTGCAAGCTATTATTAAGGCTTTATTTGTGAAATCAGTGTAGTTGAGGTCAAACATCTTTTGCTCTATTTTTGTGTAGTGCTTTTAGACAGCTTTCAATAATGATTCCATTATACCCCTACTATGAAGATATTTTACCTCTTATAAAAATTGCTGGTTAATTACTGAGTTGTTTTTCACATCTGATTCTGTTTTTGAGTAAGATAGTATGACATTGAGCCAGAAGCAATACCGCCTACAGGAAAAACAGGGACTTTGAGCTTTAAACTGAAAGTGAGTACAAGAATTCCTGAAATGGATGAACGCAGCCTGAGAGTTACTGTAGATATTGAAAATACCTTGCCTAGAAATTGAAATTATTTAGAAACGGTGGTTTACCTTCAGGTCTCCAGGCAATGTGTTATGTTGTCTTTGCTTCCTTAAAATATTTTAGGTCTATTTTATGTGACAAGGAGGTAGAGAATGATTTTATTGTAACATCAACCAATTCAGAATTATTCTCTGATTTACGGGCCATATAATGTCTTGACATATCCAATAACCCAGAGGATAATAGCAACATTTATTTTTTAAAGCTTGAAAAGAAGGCTGAACTGTATTGGAGATGTCCGATCTTTGTCCAGAGTTCCAGGGAACGTGTACTTTCACAAGCTATTTTTGCAAACAGAATGAATTTAAATGAGTCGTCCTTGATGATTTTTGGGATATTAGCATGTTGGGCTACCCACTTCATCTCATTTCTGGTATCTAACATGGAAAGAGAAGAACATAGATTACTATATAGTCACTTGGGAAAAGTAGACGCATATTTTAGGGTTTCTAACCAAACAAGTGGAATTTCAAGAAAGCAATGTAGGAAACCTGGAGTCCTGACTTTGCTTCCTAATTTAATACCCCAAATTAGACAATATAGATATCCTCTTACATGAACTTATGACAATGCCTGCATCATCAGTCTTCCTTTCCATCTTCCTCTTTCCTGTAGAAGCCCATCTATCATCCACATGTACTTAGGGGAAGACAGAACGCTGTGGTCTGAGGAAATGTAGGATCCTTTTCTGCTTTTTGTTTCCCTGTGACATAGTACACTGAAGCTTGTGAAAAGCTTTCTTTATAGAAGCATAGGATATATAGGCAGAAACCCTTTACCTTGCTGGAGCCCCTAAGTTCTGTGTATATAGATTTCATGCTTTGGGTATTCCCCTGAAAGAATGGTGGCAGAGAAACAGTGTGATTAAAATGTCCAGATTTTTGAAAGTTTTTTTTTCTCATAAAAGAGCCATTTGGCCTTGGAGGCAAAGTTACACAGAGAAATGCAAGCAAATTGTGTGTGTAGCTACTTGTATCTGTTAGTACAACCTGCTTGAAAATCTTCACAAAGCCCTTTGTTAAGCCTAAAATATAATGTATGTTAGTCTTCAAGCAATAATTATAATACAGAAGGGATTTCAGATTCAGGTAGATAATCTGATGTGTTGAAAGAGGAACATTATCTCAGAGAGGTCACAGATAACGGGTAAGTTAGCATGAAAAATCTATTTTTCAGTGGGCCAATACTTTTGTAATCCTTTTAGGATCATGCATGTTTTCTAGAAGGCAGTCAACTTCACTTGAGATACTGTGTTTGTACCTAAAGATTGTCTGGTGCCAGTACATGAGTGGACGAGCCATGCCAAAGGTAGAACTCAGCTGACTACAGCTAGTTGGATTTTTTTTTTTCCACTTGTAAGTACGTGGGAAAAATCTTAACACTTTATGCATTTTCTTCTAAGAAAGCTTTTAAAAAAGAATAATATTTTGTTTTCTTTGGCAATAATAGGATTCTATATGGAAAAACTAAGGACTGTGTTGTTCCTGCAGCTATCATTACTATATTATGCAGCACCTTGCCCTCTTCAACATTTTATATTTATACAACCTCTGTGAGACAGAGAGGACCTGTCACTTCTGTCTTATACTTCTGACAGAGGCAGAGAAACATGTACGCTCTCAGGAATACTGACTAGTTTTCTAGTTTTAGTTCTGAGTTTTCTACTGACTCTTACTAGGGCCGTTTTAGTCATTCTCTTCCCAGCTCTCTTTCGTTTGGTAGCCCAAAGCTACCATGCCAAAATTGAACTGGAAACAAAAACTCACCTCACTCCACACTTTAAGCTGATACACCAGACTATGAACAGAGGTGGATGAGGTGGTGTCCTTTCAGAATGTTTTCTGAGCTTGAAGGGCAGAGACCTGTGAACAGTGATATTTTAAAGCATCCCTGGGATTACTGTCAGAGATGCCTTATCTGGGCTGACTCTTTCTCCAGATGTTCTTATTTCTGTTCTTTGACTATTTGATGGGAATAATTAAGAGAAATACTTCCCTCCCTTATTCCCTGCTTAAATACCATAGTACCTTGTGTAGCTGGCCCTAATAGATGTATTCCAGTCACAGAGGAAATCTGTGGCAAAATTGGGATTTGAATCCTAGGTCTACCAAACACTCAAATTGACAAAGCATAAAGCATTCTCAGCTCACTGGGACTTACATGGACATTCTCTTTAAAGACAATAAGAATATTAATGTGAGTAAAATTTGTAGGATTAAGTCCTGAATTTCTGTTGAGTCAATTCTTACTGTTACAGAAACATTGATAGGTCGTTTTCTTTAAAAGACCTGGGCAGAATTGTATCAAGGCACTGGCAAGCATTTTAGAAACGCATGTTATGATAGTAACCTTGTACAGAAATACTGACTTACAATACTTAACGTTATCTGCCAGAGAAAACTTGGCAAGTCTTGGTTAGTGAACATTGCAGAAAGGAGAAAATTAATTTGTGAGAAATTCATAGCTCAGCAGAAAGCACTCTTGGTCCTTCAGATGTGTACTCTGGAAGGGAAATATTTAAATAAATAAAATAAACTCAGCATTTTGTGTTTACGACAAGAGGAAAGGAACTTAGAAGACCTCTTACAGTGCTAGTAACTCTCTCTTACTTACTTTTTCAGATATCCTTGCTTAGGCAATAGTTCTTGTAAAAATACCAAGAAGACTTTTATATCACTGAAACTCTATTGTATTTATTTCTGCTTTATACTGCAGTAAGTTATGCAAGAATCAGGTTCTCAGCATTTGCTAGGCAAAGTTAGCATCAGTGTCAATTCGTTTAACCCCTTGATATCTCCACGAAGTAAGGTTTTCCATTTTGTTGGTGAAATTAATGAAGGAGAGAAATCTAAATTTTCACCTCTGCATAAATCCATTCATGCTGAAATGGATCATTCCAGCAGAATTGTTCTTAAATGATTCTTAGGAAAATCCCCTAAGGTCACACAACAAGGATGTGATAGCTTCAGTGCAATGCAGTTGATGAAAGTAACCAATGGAGATGCACGTCGCAGCTGGCATTGCAAGGCCTAAGGCTTCTAAAATCATCATATTTTGTTAGCCCTGTCTTATTTTAAATTCTTATAACCCGTTTCAGGGTGCTGGAGAGATTCAAACTTGTCATGAAATCCTGTTTTCCTCCTCCATTAGTGTTCATCCTCGTTTCTGCAATGGTAGCACTTCTTCCTGGCTTTGGCTGTATATATTTTGTTCTGAAAGCCTTTTGTTTGCCTCCTAATCATGTCTGATGTACGTGAGCTGCATGATCTATCTCAATTCTTTTCCAACAGTGGTTAATCTACTGCAAAGAGTGTTTCATAGTGAAGAATACCTATTATATTAAGGTAATTCCTTATTGGGTTTTCTTAGAAATAAACATATACATAGAGAAAGGGAGTTCTTGGTAGGAGGCTAATTAAAAGTTCATGGGCTGAAGTGTTTTCTGGAGTAACTCTACTGAACTCTGTTGAAGTAAGATTAGATGAAAATTTGGCGTTCCACCAGGAAAACCCTTAATTAATATGTTGTTTAAAGGCTAAACTGTTCAAACAGCATGAAGAAGATTCTGTGGGATGAAGATCTGGTTAAAAAAAACACACAACAGATTTGTCTCTTCCTTTGAATTGAAACAAAAAAGGCTGGGTAGATCACAATTTTGTCAGTATTTGCAGTTAACAACCTTAACGCTGAACTTAAGTCCTTTGATAAGCCATCAGACTGCTGCCTCATAGATCTCTAACAAAAAACAAAATCTATGTATCTAAGTTATAACAGTCTTCTGCAGAAAGGGATGATTTGCCGTAAATAGAGACCTCTTGTGATGTTCTAAAGCGCTTTGGCAATTGCAACAAAATAAAACCCAAACCAAACCCCAAAGAAAAAAAAGCCCCTAAAACCCCAAATCCGGAACACATTGTTCAGGGAAGAGGTATTTCCATCCATACTAAATGCCTCAGCTACCGCTGTGCTCAAGGATTTTTTGAGTTTTCAATGTCTTTGTACCCATAGAATTATCTTGCACTAATGCAACAATATGTAAGTTGTTGTTCCAAAAACCCTGGGCCCAACTCCAGATTCATCGTGGTGTGGACGTGAAAAAGCCAATAGGCTTTGGAGTTACAAAAATTGTACCGGCTTATTTATCTATATAGCACCCATAAATTTGCAGGTTGCTTTACACTCCAGAAATAAATTCTAGTCGCTGGAAGGGTAGTGCCACAATGAATTTTGGCTGCTAGGTTTAAATAAAAAGAAAAGCTAATAAATTCTGAGAATTGAAAAAAAAAAACAAAACAACCTCATAACCAATCTCTTCCATCCTTGGTATATTTGTGCAGTGAATGAATTTATTTTCTAGCCTAAATAACGTGCAGATAATTGCCCCATTATCTCCTAAAAAAGAATTAAACTAGCACGCTGGAAGCATAGAGCTCAACCATCTGTTGCTGGGTTGTTGAATCAATGTCAAACTCGGCAGCATATGAAAGAGTGATGTACAGTATGGTCTACGGAACAGAGCAGATATTTTTGGTGACATCTGGATGCTTTTTATCTGTTACACAAACAAGGATTTTGGGGACAACAAACTCTTAATCATACGCCCTTAGAATGCCTAAAAAAGCAGAAAAAAAACCCATGGTGTTTTCTCCCCAGGTTACATATTTCTTTCTCTTCAAAAGGCCCGCTCTCTGAGGAGGCAGACAGCTATAACAGAATATAATTTACTTTCTCAGAATATAAAATTTACTTCCTTCTTACTTCTATTGCACATTTTCATAACGAGTTTATGAGTAAGGTGACCAATGCCACACATCTTTTCCTTGGGTGACTAATTCTCTTTGGGCTTAGCAACTTATCCCTGACATCAATGATCAGCTCACCTGCTGACTGCCTTGTAAAATGTTCGCACTTTATGGTTATAGCTCAAGTACAAGAAGAAGGAAAAATGAAGCACCATTGAATGAAATTTGGAAACTTGGTATTGAAGTATACAGTGGTTGTATTTAATCTTTTTGCAGTTGGCACCTGCTAAAAATTTACTGTTCCAAAGGGATTGGTGGTAGTTCTGTGGTAACTTTACTGGTGTAACAGTGACAAAATTCCAGTGATTTCATTGGAGACATCTGTAATAAAAGTTTTTCTTAGCTTTAAAATTGTACTTTGGGGTGGGTGAGGGTTGTGTGCTTTTGTTCATCTTTTTTTTCACAGTGGCATAATTATCGGTCATAGTCCATGTGAGAAAGCAATCCAAACACCTGCAAACAAAGGAAGTGGTTTCCATACATTGTACATGAGAGTTCTCAGAATAGCTCCTTTGCTGTTATTCAGCTGTCACTTCAGTTAGGTTTGAATTTACAGAAAAGAAAGAGACATCTGGTTCTTACTTTGAGTTCTCCATGAGAAACACAATAGCAATAATTTCACTAAAGACGACTCTCTACCATTTAGTAATGATGGGACTATTTTGGATTTATTTAGCTGTAGAGTGGATGCTTTTTTTCTTCAGGTGTCTCAGATTTTGTTGTACATTTCTTATCCCGTCCAGGCTCACTGTATGAAAGAACTTGAATGAAGAATTCAAACACAAAACTTAAAATACTGTGGTTGGTTTAAACTTCAGTCAGGTCACTTATGGACCTCAGTTAGGGGCAATAAAAGTACACATTGGATGGTTTTCCATTAATAATTATTAGGACCTGATTCTAGTTTTGGTCGCATTTAAAACAAATATAATTTCAGCGACCTTGATGAAATCAGGAAAGTCAGAATCAGTGTTTTCAAATATATTCCTGATTGAAAGTGTCATGTGGTATTTCCCATAAGTTACCATCACCTCTTACAGACCCAAATTTTTGTCCATTTCTGTTTTCTCAGTGTGATTTTAGTTAATCAAGAGGTTAATTTGGAAGTGACTTGTAGAGGACATGAAAATCTTCAGGTCTTGGTGAGCCTGCTGGGACGTAAGCTCATCTATCTGTAGGAATTGCTCAGTGCATTGTTGGGTCAATGATGAAAATTTAGAACCAAAACCTAAACATATGTTTTTAAGACCTTGTAGAAACACAAGAACATATGAACAGCTGTACTGTGTCAGCTCAAATGCCCACCAATCCCAGTATCTGATCTCTGCCAATGGCAGTAGCAGATGCCAAGGCAGTGGTACTTTGTTGATATGCCCTCCCATATGAATGACTTCACCATGGATATTATTATTTTCTATATTGACAGGCATGACAGCTTGAGCTACACAAGTATATAACAGAAACTCAGATAGGAGAAGATATATTATTGTTGCTGGTTGTAGATGGACATCCATGGCAAGGGAGGTGAAATCACAGAATCACAGAATGGTCAGGGTTGGAAGGGACCTCTGGAGATCATCTAGTCCACCCCCCCGCCAGAGCAGGGTCACCTACAACAGGTTGCACAGGACGGCGTCCGGGCGGGTTTTGAATGTCTCCAGAGTGGGAGACGCCACAACCTCTCTGGGCAGCCTGTGCCAGTGCTCCACTACCCTCAAAGTAAAGAAGTTCCTCCTTGTGTTAAGATGGAACTTCCTATGTTCTTGTGCCCATTACCTCTTGTCCTACCACTGGGCACCACTGAAAAAAAGACTTCCCATCCACCTCGCACCTTCCCTTTATGTATTTGTAAGCATTAATAAGATCCCCCCTCAATCTTCTTTTCTCTAGACTAGAGAGACCCAAGTCCCTCAGCCTCTCCTCATAGGAGAGATGTTCTAATCCCCTAATCATCTTTGTCGACCTTTGCTGGACCCTCTCCAGCAGATCCCTGTCTTTCCTGAAGTGGGGAGCCCAGAACTGGACACAGTACTCCAGATGCGGCCTCACCAGGGCAGAGTAGAGGGGGAGGATGACCTCCCTTGACCTACTGGCCACACTCTTCCTGATGCACCCCAGGATGCCATTCGCCTTCTTGGCTGCCAGGGCACATTGCTGGCTCATGGTCATCCTGTTGTCCACCAGGACTCCCACATCCCTTTCCACAGGGCTGCTCTCCAGGAGGTCAGCCCCCAACCTGTACTCATGCATGGGGTTACTCCTCCCCAGATGCAGTACCCTACACTTACCCTTGTTTAACTTCATAAGGTTTCTCTCTGCCCAACTCTCCAGCCTGTCCAGGTCTCGCTGTATGGCGGCACAGCCTTCTGGCATGTCAGCCGCTCCTCCCAGTTTTGTGTCATCAGCAAACTCGCTGATGGTACACTCTATCCCTTCATCCAGGTCATTGATGAATATATTGAACAGGACTGGACGCAGTACTGACCCCTGAGGGACACCACTCGTTACTGACCTCCAGCTAGACTCTGCACCACTAACCACAACCCTCTGAGCTCTGTCTGCCAGCCAGTTCTCAATCCACCCCACTGTCCATTCATCTAACCCACACTTCCTAAGCTTGCCTGCGGGGCACCTGTCTCGTTCAACAGCAGGCCCACATTTTCCCTAGTTTTCCTTTTGTCTCCTATATACTTAAAGAAACCCTTCCTATTGACCTTGACATCCCTCGCCAGGTTCAATTCCAAGGCTGCCTTGTCTTTCCTTGTTTCCTCCCTGCATACCCTGACAGCGTTCTTATACTCTTCCCAAGCAGTCAGACCCTTCTTCCACCTATTGTAAGATCTCTTCTTCCACCTGAGCCTTTTCAGAAGGTCCCTGCTCAGCCATGCAGGTCTCCTTCTTCCCTTGCCTGATTTCTTTCTCTTTGGGATGCACTGATCCTGAGCTTGGAGGA
>NW_009661368.1:9476054-9504711 GCF_000708025.1 Charadrius vociferus
TTCCTAAAGAGAACATAGCCCTCCATGACAGTGTTCCAGTCATGTGAGCCATCCCACCACGTCTCAGTAATTACAATGAGATCATGGTCCTGTGACCACATGCAGATCTCTAACTCCTCTTGTTTATTCCCCATGCTGCACACCTTGTTGTACAGGCATTTCAGAAAAGCCAATGAGTATATAGTTTTTGCCCTTGAGGGGTGGTGGGCCTTCCAATCCTCAAAAATACTAGCACTCTGCCCCACAACTGCTGAGCTACTATGCCCAGGTGCCTCTATCGAGCCCAGTTACATGCCCATCCCCCTTCAAATCTAGCTTAAAGCTCTCCCAATGAGCTCTGCTAACTCTGCTCCAAGAAGCATTTTCTCCCTGCGAGACAGGCTTTTCCCATCTGCTGCCAGGAGGCCTGGTGTTCTGTAAATCAGGCCATGATCGAAGAACCCAAAACCCTGTCTGTGGCACCAAGTTCAGAGCCTTGGTGCCTTGTGGCACCAAGTTCGGAGACCTGCTGGCTCTGCCTGTTCACCCCCTCATCATTCCCCGCAACAGGAGGGATAGAAGAAAACAAGACTTGGGCTCCCGATCCCTTAACTAGTCGTCCTAGGGCCCTGAAATCCTCCTTCGTTGCTCTTGGCGTCCTTCTTACTACATCATCACTGCCTACCTGAAAAACTAAAAGGGGATAGTAATCTGATTGCTGCACCAGGGATGGAAGCCTCCTCTTAACATCACTAATCCAGGCCCCAGGGAGGCAGCAAACCTCCCTATATAGCAAGTCCGGTCTACATATTGGGCCTTCCGTCCCCCTCAGAACTGAGTCCCCTATTACAATGACCTGTCTTTTGTTTTTTACCGAGGCAGTTTTGATTCGGGGGGTGGTCTGACTAGGCCTCAGTGAGTCCTCCAACCTCGGAGGATTATCATCCTCACCGTTGTTCAGTTCTCCCTGCAGAACAGTGTATCTGTTGTGCAGTGGGACTTGAGAAGGTGTGGTAGATGTTGGGCAGATTCTCCCAAAACAAGACAGGAATTCTGTTCGTGAAGGAGTGAGTTGAAACCAGTTCTTCAGTCTGAGTCCAACATTTATGCTGTGAACACAGTTTTTCCTCCCTCGTGGGACTTTGGTTTTGCTAGAATAAAGAGTGAGTCAGGAACCTCAGGAACTGGTCCAACAGAATGAGTATAACTGACATTTGATGATCAATCTGACCTTTAACAGTTTTTCATGTTGCTAACATAAAATGATTGCTCGCAAGGCTCTGAACAAGGCCAGTCTAAAACCCCCTCCACTCTGAATCATTCTTTATTCTCTTCTTGGAAGCATTCCTTCTTTGCTTCTTTGTTGACATGTGGTGTTTTCTGCTGGTATGAAAATAATGATGATAAAAATGATATGATTCAGGGGTAAAACATTATGTCAGTCAAATTAGGTTCTGAATAGTTAATAGGAAAAATTAGTACTTCTTTGTGGTGATGTCCTAGGCAATTAGATACTGAGAGAATAATGGACGTTGAATGGCTGATCTGTATTGTCTTTTTCTGCATTCTCTGGACAACAGCAATCTAAAGGAAGAAATTGTTCAATTTTCAAAACTTGTTTTAAATAAATAGACATTGACATCAATAGTGAACACTGTTGCTTGTGTGCCTAGTTTTTGTATTTAGGAACTCACTGAGATCCTATTGTGATTTTAGGGGTGGCAAGGTGTTAGATTTAAAATACACTGGACTTTACATAAAGATTACCATTCGATCAAACTGATCAGGTCTATACATCCTGGAAGAATGTCATTATATTAAAGCACAGAAACTTACTTTTTTAAATTGCTTTGATCAATTTTCTTTTTTTGCAACCCAGACCCTACTGCTGGCAAAGCATATGCTTACATTTACGCACATGAATAACTGTATTGACTTCAGTGGGATTATTCACATCCATAATGTTATGTGTATCTATGAGATCTATTTTTGCTGGCTTTTCTTCATGTGCCATTCATGCAATCTATCGGATCAGGAAAATTAAAAAAATAAACAAACCCTAACACTTATGGCCCTTAAGTAATCAAAATAAGTCATATTATCATCTTATTTATGTATCTGCACAACTGTGCTTGCACATGCAATTACTGGGGATGTAAATGAGGCCAAGATCAAGCCCAGATAGTTCCTACTTGAAAGAGGATATTGCTTCTGATCTGTGGATAGTAGATTTCTCTTTCCTATATGGATTTTGTCATTAAGACTATAATCCTTTCTTGTGACCTTTTATCACACTTAGCTTCTTAGGAAGGTGTATTACCATCCTGGATGCAGAAATTAATTTTCCTCAAAGCTGCTTCCTGAACGTAAGTTTGTCTATTACAGTCTTTGTCACATGGTGATACAAATATAGTTTGGCCTCTTCATTTGAATATGCTGCAATTCAATAAGCAATGTTCCTTCTACATTCTTAGCATCAACTGCCCCAAAGGTGTTTGGTAGCATGTTTTCTCACTTCAGAGAGCTCAGTCAAAGTGGACCCATCATCCTCTACCTTAAAATATCTTAAGGTTGGAATTCCATCCCTTGCTTTCAAAGCTTCTGACAAGTGACACCATGCCTATCCCTCACCTCCACCCCACCCACTCCCCCCCAGTTTTCTGAGTTTCTTCATTATTTTCTTTGCTTTCTCTCTTCTCTCCTTCACATAGAGGTCTATCCATACTAGCTTCATGGAAGATCTTTCTCTTACTATTATTTTTCTCTTTTCAAACTCTGCCTATTCCTCTCTCTGACAATCCCTAGGTAACCCTTCTCTGCCAGTGTCATTTAAATGCTGTACCTCTGTGAACCATTGTGTAATATTTGGCATAAGGAAGGATGCCCTATTAAAATAAATTGCATTGTCTCTCTGGCTTCTGCTGAGCAAGCTTAACCTTCACTCTTCCTGCTCACCCTGGCTCATACTTTATACTGTGTTGATAGGGGCTATTTTATTAAGGGGTTCTCTGATTTTGTGGTTCTCCTCATCCCATCCAAGACAAGGAGTTGCTATCCTTACAGGTGATACTTGATATTAACTAAGGCTAAAAAGAATCAAAATAACAATCATATTACTGTTCATTGTTTTGTACATGTATACCAAACTGCACAGAGCAGGCAAAAGACAAAAAAAATTATTAATATTGTGTACTCCTTTAATTTATTAATATTGATACTTAAACATGCTTTTGTTTAAGGTTCTGTCCTGTCTGTTCAGTCCTAGTTTCCATTTTCCCCCAAAAAATCTTTGGAATGCTTGGACGCTTCCTCCCTTCCGACTGACTTCAAAGAGATAGCAGGCTATGCTGTATGAGGCTCCCATTTGTACAGCATCAATTTTGGATGACTAACTTGTGGAGTTCTTCTGGAAATATTGCTTGTATTTGCGAGAAATAGAATAGACAGCCTCAAGCCTAATTTCCCAATCTAAATTAAGTGGAGACCATTTCTCCACCTGGCTTACAATTTTGCTCTTTTCATTTTGTATGCATACTCAGCCAGCATCAGTAAACAAAACCCCCATGCATTTGCAAAAGACAAATTGACCATGCTAATCAGTTTTATCTGCAAAAGTGAGTATACAATGTTGGAACCTGGCAGGAAATTTAATTCAAAATCTCTCAAAAGAAAAGATAGTTAACATGTTTCATTAAAAACTAGAGAAGGGATGAATATGTAAAGGGATGGGTTTAAAAATAAAGCCATACACAAGTGTCATAATGAATTAAAGCACGTGTCTTCTCTTACCAAGTGTACCATGACCTATTACAATACCAGCAGAAATGTATAAGCACTTACAATGTGAAGTATGATCAGTGTGTCCAGTGCTTCCTAAAACATGAGACCTGTTTTTACTCTGTACAAATTGTCTGGCTGAGAGAAGCCTGATTGCTCTTGGACCCCTTGTGCATATGCACTAGAATTGATACGAACTCATGTTGTCTACATGTCTGCATTTCCAGACGTCTGGCAACAGGGTTGGAGCTACAGCTTTGGTCTTGCTACTGCCAAGCATTTAGAAGCCTAAGACAAATATCCAAAATGTTCCATTTCCACAGGAAAAGAATATCCAGGAGAAACCTGGATACAGGAGAAACCCAGATGTAGGCTATCCCTATCTATGTGAATTGCACTGTAGAATGGATATTATATGTAGAACTGAGATGCTTATGCTTTTGACTACAACTGAGTATACTGGAAGCTTGACTGTTGAGCAGAACTGTATAGGTACAACTAGTTTATTGACAGCAGTTATTTTCTCTGGGGAAATCTGGAGGTTTTTTTGTGACTGTACTCATTTTAGAGTTACAGTATGTATTCAGTGTGATTCCATGGATCATACTTTCAGTGCTTTTTACTTTCAGAAAAAAAATCATAACCAACCCTGCAACCCTTTAAAAAGGACATTTATTATATTTAAAAATATTTTCAACTTCATTACTGAAACTCGAATTTTCATTTGAAACTGGGTTCTGTTCATTACTGTAAACAACATATTCATGGCAAGAAAGGAAACGGCAGACTAAAACAATCATTCCAGCAGAATGAATGCCTTTGTTTTGGCAGAGGAATGTAGACCAGTTCTACCAGTTGGGTTCTGAAATTGAAAGGGATTTGAATTAAATACTGAAGGTAAACTGTAAAAGTTAAACTGTGAGTCTTATACAGCTAACTCTGACACTCTTATACAACTTTGTTTGGCACATTCACATTGGATTCAAGGAACGAAAACTGACTGAAGACCCCAGGGTCTGATCTCATATTATGAAGTTATGTAATTTGATTTTTTTTTTTTAATTATAGACTATTTTTCAAATCCCTTATAGTCCTCCTCAATAAAAGAGCTGTCATGAGACCTGTCCGGCCATCTGGACTATCAGATGTATCTGGCATAAAAATATTTTTCTTTGCTTTGGATTTGCAGGCTGCATTTGGTAGATTGTGATACAGGGATGTTCCAGTTTTCTTCATTTTCTTTCAGCTGCAGATTTTAGGCAAGAGTTTAAAGTTGCTGCACCTTATGGAAAGGTCATTGGTTTTTAAATACCTGGCAACTTTAATTCTTTCACAGTTCATTTGTGTGAGCAGAGAAAGAAATGAGATGAACTTGCAATTAGCTTTTCAGGGTTCATGAATTCAGCTTCCCAATTGCAAGCCTGTTTGCTGTGAGCAAGCCAGGTGCCTCAAGACACTGAGACACAAAGCAGTTCTCCATTTTACAGGAGTGCATTCAGAGTATGTATTTGTGCTTACTTCTGTACTATCTGGTATTGTCTATGGGACAGAAAGTTCATCCCTGAGATATGCAGAACAAGAAATAAAGATTAGCAGTCTTGCTTCATAGTTTGTCTCATAGTTTATCACAATCTCCCCAAGGTGGTTTCCCCTGTAAGGCCGGGATTTAGGTGTTCACACTTTTCTAAGAGAGTCCTCTCCTTCCAAAAGCCAAAAGCGCTCAAACATGATGTGACACCTTTTGCCTTTGAGACGCCTGTAACTTACAAATGTTTGTTGTGACACAGGTTAGTCTTTTCCTGGCAACGGCATGTTTCTTTGCCAATGGAAGGTAGGTACTGTTCCAGGATTTGTAGTGTGGAATGAAAAGGAAAGTGAATCTTCCCATCCTGCTCTTCTAGCCCCATCAAGGATTTTCTTTTTACTGCTCTATAAGATTTAAGATTTTTTTATGACCATTTTCTAGCTTCATTTTTTGTTTCAAGTTTGGTGATTCCTTTTTTCTCTCTCTCACATGGATGGTTGTTTTTAAGTTTAATATCTGGACGTTGGTTTTCTGTAGTATTTCCAACATAACTCCACTTTAGCATGCAACAGTTATTGTAATTGACTCTTCCCATCCTAGGCATACCCAAATGACTCACACCCATCTCTTACTGAAACAACAGCAGAAAATTAGCCCATCAGTACCAGCAGGGCATAGTAAACAAACATGAAGGCTGCTACACTTTTTGGTGTAATGTCATTGCTTCCTATACTGTCTGTGAGCACATTCAGAACCACAGTTTAAAGGTTACATTCCATTTTATCAAGTCTAATGGGTCTGTGCAACACAGAGACAGAGTTCTGTAGCAGAAGTAAATCAGTTTGAGCTTGTTCACTTGCAGAAGCTCTTGGTTGCCTTTATGGACTGGCAGAACTGAGTACCTGCAGCAGTTCTGGAGACCTGGCCTGTCGCATACGGCAAGTTGTAGACATTTTAATTATTTCTGTGGTATGTTTGCTAGAGTTTGTTTTTAAAGAGGTATGGCTCCATGAAGTAATCTATTTGTGAAATTCTCAAGGCTTCCCAAGGCCTGAAGCAGCAGGACGATAATGATTAATGAAGGCAGACAGCATGTGGCTATGAGTCCCAGCATCGCTCCCGTATGAGGAGTGTTCTTCAGGCTGCATAGGAATCAAGGAGAAATTATCTGCTGAGACACAGCATTTTGATTCTAAATATTCTACCATACTTAACATACACATTGCACCTGTAATTTTCATATAGGAGGATTATATGGGAATAGATTTTTTTATGAGTTACAGTAAAATGAGAAACACAGCTTTCTAGGAGTAGTGAAATCTTTATTGTATGATCAACATGTACCTGTAAAATGAAGCACTTCTTATTTTTGTTGGATATATAGCAATGAAGGTTTGTATAGACGCTGTGTACTATTACTGCTCTGTTATAGAAGTTCTGGAGACCCTAAGTGGCCTCTGGCACTAGGAATTGTGAAATGTAAAACCAGAGTAGGTGTTCATCCTGAAGAGCTTGCATTCTAAGTAGCACATGAGGATGAAGTGATGATCCAAAGATGATACACAGGAATGACATCAGGCAGAGGATTAGAATCCAGCTGTGTTGACAACAGTTCTAGCCTCATTGCTTTATGTAGGACTTTTGTCTTCCTGTGTTAGTGTTGCAGCTGCTTTGTTCTGAAGAGGCAATGGGCATAAACAGAAGCACTGACTCCTTTAATGGTGTGTCACAGACCCAAGACTACTGAGGCAGTGTAAAGTCTTTGCAAAGCTGAAACACAGCTTCTCTTCATAACCAGATAGGCAGTTGTTAGTAATGTGCCGCATAGCAAAATGAGGAGGGTTTTGTGTCAGGGAATGACTCAGAATGCACAGGCCCACACTTATGTGTCTCCAGCGGACAGAAATTCTTAAGCGGAAGCGTTCTCTTTGGATGAAGTGTTGGCTGTGTGCTATGGTAGATATGGTGGTGCCCGATGTCTTCCTCATAACATGAAGACACAATGCTGTTGTAATCCCTATTTATTGAAGATTTGTAGAGGTGTGTGTTGCACAAGATGCATTTCCAACTTTCCCACTCCTGCGTTGATTGCACTTTTACTTCTGCTGAGCTGAGTAGTTCTCGCTGTAAGACTAGAGATGTCTGTTCCCAATCTAGGTGCACAAATACCAGACTCATTAGTATAAGCATGCAGATTCATGGGAAAAAAGATTCTCTAAAAGTTTCCAGTGGTCATAGGAGGAAAGCTACCTGTGATGCTGAATAGCACCAGAATATTTTACATACTGACCTGGCCAGTATATATAGTATACTGTTGGCCACGATATTTCAACCTAGATTTCTCAGCTGAGAGAGTATGATCAGGTTATTGGGCTAGTTACACAATAAGCTCTGTTAATGACAAAGAATTATGAAGAAAAAGATAGCAAGAAGGGTTTAATGTAAGCTCATGGACTTCACAGCATACATTCCAAGTTCTGACTCTTCATTCTTGGTGACTCTCTCATTTGATGTATTCCTGAGCAAACATTATGATGTGTATGTAAACCTTTAAAATTACCTACATACCTAATAGCTATTCGGTGTGAGGTCTCATGTCGGTATTCTTTTTTTTGGGTTTTTTTTTTTAGCTTGATAGAGCTAATGTTAATTCCACCAGCTTTGTACAAAAATAAGTGAAATTATCTTTGAGCATAGAGCTGACATCTCTGGATAGCAAAACAGTTATTGTTTTGTGTGAGAAATCAGAGAGTGCCAAAAAATTCTTTCTCTTCCCTTTGCTCCTCTGTTATTAAAGCTCATTGAAAACTAAAACAGTAGAATGATAGCGTCAAGAAGAGTTGTTAATCTTGGATTTAAAAATTGCAACAAATCAGTGTCACATGACACAAGTAAAAACTATCTCCTCATCAAATGATCCCTACCGGGAACAACAGTTTGCAGAGGATCTCCTCTAAATATATGGAACTGAACCTTTTTCCTCAGAACAATCCACCTTAGTTTGCACATCACATCCAGTCTTCTAAAGAAACCCACAGGCAGAACAAAGTGCCGGAATACTATGAAGTATGGTATGATAGTAGGTACTGTGAAGTAAACAGCTCTGTCTTGCAACATTTGCAACCTCAAAATGTGATGTCTTATTACAGAACATTTTATCCAGTTGTTGCAATACATTTTTCTTTTTTTTTTTCTGGCTGCTGAGGTCCAATGTCAGCACTTTTGGGGATATACTAGGGCAGGCTGATTCCTGTATACAGAAGTATGTGTTTCAGCACCAAAAAGCCCTCATGTGAGTCATGAAAACAAGCCACGTACAATGATGATAGAAATGGGGGAGGCCATAGACACGTATGTGCTATATGCTATAATGCAAGGTTGGTGCCTTCAGTTGCTTGCCCGTTGAGCTCCAGTGGATTTATTTGTGCTGCTGCCTTCCTGTCAGAAAGGCACCCTTGTCAACTGATGGGCCTCCCAAAGACTCCCCTCTGGCCCCAGTGGTGTTGTCATCAGGTCCATGCCTGATTCTCCAAAGAGTTCACTCTCCAGAGGTACAGGAGGATGCAGGCTTTCCCAGCCAACAAGGAAATGATAACAACAAAAAGTATGGGTGATCGTGTACCTAGTCCATAGTAACAGCTGAGTTCTCAACAGTATCTTAGGTGAGGTAAATGTAAATAAAGCATTTAATGGAGAGCAATGTGAGGTATTGTATAGATTTTTACAGAGTTTCCCTTTAGAAAATGAACACTGTTCTGAGCAATTTTTTTCCAAGCCATTACTACACGCAGTTCTTCCTCCCCACGTTTCTTTTCTCAAACTCATACTCCTTATTTTGTTAGAAAAGTAGAAGTTAACTGTTAGGCCATTGTGTTCTTCAAAATGAGTCAATTCTGCCATATCCAACAGAGTTCAATTTGAGTTTAGCTTCTGACTAACATGAAGTACAATTAAAATGGGGAAAGTGGCACAGTGCTTAGTACTGTGTCTGCTAATTGTTCCAGCACTTTAATTTATTGTGACAACTCTCTATGATGCATTATGCCTCTGGTGGGTTCCCCCTCTCCCCCCCACCTTTAGCAGCTTTTGCTTCGATTAATTTGTGAGTGTTGCTGCACATTGGTGTCCTTAGCACTTGACACAATTTGCAACTATCAAGTCTGGTCCTGAGTTTGCTACTATTGAAGTTCACATTCGATCTTTTTACCTTCTGTAACCACAAGAGCAGACATGGCTTTCTTGCTGCTTTCATTTTCCCCCCTTCCCCATCTTCTCTCTCCTAATGCATTGCAAATAGATTGTTACAGCCTAAATTAATTGTAATTCTGCAGAGTATGAGGCAGGAGGGCTAGCGTCATGGAGGTAAAACAAAGGGAGAAAAAACTAAGAAAGCAAAGCTAAACATTACTTACTATACGACTTACAGAATAAAAGTGTTGGTATTCTTGAAAAGATACAATTTACAGAATGTGTAAAATCTATGAAGTCGACTAGGACATTGACTTTGCAAGTGACATGTGCTGCACTTACCTACTCTCTGCCAGGTGCTGCGCTATCAACAATTGCCTGAGGAGTACAATGTTGCTTTGTATTAGGTTCAGTGGGAGCAAAGGATAGTTTTGAGCAGAAAGGAAACAGAACACTAAGAATCAAACTGGCAAAAACCTATTCCCCACCACACTCAAGAAAACAGGTTTGCATGAAACTAGGGTGGGAACTGTATACTGAAGTGTAGTTTGCAGCATTATTAGTAAACCGCTACTTGGTGTGTATGACTCCATCATTGCTTGATTGTCAGAGGAAACATATCCGGTCTCTTTACACAGAGCTTCAGGGTCACATCTGAGTGCTTAAAGAAACAGATAAAGAAAGTAGCTGGATTTTGAAATTTACTTTGAAGTCAGTATGAGTCAGGTACAGAGAAGTATTTTTGACACTGTAGCTAGGTACTTACCGGAACCTTTACGCGCATAGGTGTATTTCTGCAGCTCTGGCTGGCATCCTTTTAGCTCGGCACTGAAGATTCAGAATTTCTGATTTGGAGATTGGGGGTCATAGTCATACTTGAGATAAGGGATGCTATGGTTGGCCATGTCTTTTCCTGTTATATCTCATTTTGTAGAGGAAAATAGCAAAATACTGAAAATGTTGGCATAGTCCTCTTCTACCCTTTGGGTTTTGATTCCCATGAAAAAAATTACTGTTTTTTGTGAAAACCAAACATTCATGACACGTTAATAGAGGCAAAATTAAAAATTAAGATTCCTTGATGACCCTGGATTTCTCTTTTTTTTTTTTCCAGATCCATCCTTTGGTTCTCTAAATTTCTTTCCAATTTCTGGATTTTTTTAAAAGTTTGTTTCCATTCTTATTTTTTGTTCCACAATTTCTGTTCTTTTTCCTTCCTGAACTCTTATTTTTCTCCATTGTTCCCCATTTGGTGTCTTTCCGTTATGATCTGTATCATTTGTTTCAGTCACTGCTGTATTTCTCTTGTCTGCTCTTCTCATGGAATGAGAAGTCATCCCAGACTTTCAGTATTTAAGATCTGGGTTGGAATTGCAAACTGTAAATCCAAAATTAAAACTTGCCAAAGTTCAGAATATTCAAACATGGGAAGAGAGTGGGATCTAAGTTTATATCTTTATTATGATCTGTTACTGTTATTTATTTAGTACTAGGGCAAGGAATGCCTACGGGTGTGTTGTGCTCTTGTGTAGTAAAAATAATTCTTGCCTTTGTGATTTAATTAACCATCATAAATGAAACAGACAAAGAAAGTAAGATGGAGGGTTGAGGGATTATGAAGGTAAAAATGATTAAACTATTTCTTTAGATCACCCACAAAATCTGAAACTAGATCTTCTGAATCCCATTCTTGTATCTTAGTCAAGTCTTTCTTTCCTACTTAGATCTGAGATTTTGTGTCAAACTTCCCTCCTTCCACTCTCTTCTGGGCTAAAGAATCAGATAATCATATGCCAGTCTTGAAAATGTACCCTTCTTGAAATTTATGGCTAAACTGACATTAGGTTCAGGAATTAACTCTACATTTCTTATGGAAAGAGCAGTAATCTCGGCATTTGGTTAGAAGAAAAGTGTTGATGAATGAAACTGTGAGCTGCAAGAGCCCCTTGTCCTGTGGGCAAGACCGGCTGTAGAGCCAAAGCTGTAGAGCCAATTATCCCTCATTTTAGGAATACATACCAGACCAAACTCTGGTGTGTGTCTACTGATTTTTGTGCTTAAAATTCACTCTCCATTAATGATTCATTGGGTAAAGCCATCTACTGGCGTAAGTGCCTGAATCAAACAATTATTCCTACATAGATTACAAATTTAAAATCAGAGAAGCAGGCATTCTGTCTATGGTTAAATGACTTATTTGACTGTAGGCCATTCTTTCAAGAATAAAATGCTTAGAAAGAATTGTGTGGGCTCAAAGGGAGGCTAAGGCTATACATGATGCCAGGAACTACACATAGTTCTCACATAAATATGTCCTTAATAGTTGCTCTTAATACTTAATTGATAGGTCATAAACTTCCAACACTAAAAGTGCAGAGATAATGAAACAAAAGGACTTTCAGAAATGGAAGGAAAGCCAGGGCATTTTTCCAATTCATTTTTTGAATGTACAGAGCTATATTTCTCTTTGTGGTTCAAATTCTCAAGCCTACCAGGTTTGGGAATAAAAATCTTTTGTCCTTGTCCAGTAAATATCTTGATAATATGTAGAAAGAGACAGAATGGAAAACACTGATGCAACTAAATATTCACCATGTCCCTCTATTGATAATAGAAGAAAGGCTGGGTTAACATAAAGACATGATGTTAGGAATTTTGGTGACATGATCCGCTTCCAAAAGGAAATTCAGAAGAGGCACATTAGGTCAATTTAAACACATATCTAAAATATCAAGGGTATGCTGCTTTTAGGCAAGTATTAGAATGCAGAAGTAATGGATAGCTGTTCTGCTCCCACTGTATCTGAACCACAGAAAAACGTTGCTTCCAGGGCCAGCATTTATATCAAGAACTTGTGTTTCATTTAGAACCCACATAAATGTCCAGATTTTTAAAAGAGTACATGTCAGTAAATACTGCCTTTCTCAGATGGCGTGAAGCATTTTTTGAAATTTGGTTTCCTGTAGGTGTTTGAAAGGGAGATGAGCTCTTTTGAAAGATGTGTACATAAACATTCATTATAAAAAGCCTTTGTCATACATAACTAATCGGATACGTGTTTTTTCAGACTGATACTACCAAGGTTTGTTTTATGGTAGTTTAAGACCATACTTAGCACTTAGAAGCCTCAAACTGTAAAGCATCAAGAAGGCATCTACAAAGCATGGGATACTATTTCCCCATAGAAGTTTTGTAACTGCTGCATTTCACTCCACTCATTCTATCTGCCCTGCACTCAGACCTTGACCCCTTTTTCTACACCACTTTCCGTCCTAAAAGAGATATCTGATGGAGTGAGTTCCTTCAAAATGCTGGTGGAAAAAATAGCAATGACTCTATATACATAGTTCCTCCTGGACACTACGCAAATGACACCCAGTCCTCAAATCTGAAGTCTAGATAAAGAAATCTTGCTTTGTCATTTAATATGCTTTCCTTCATTGCACTAACAAACCAGGAGTTTCAGATGGCTCTGTTCTTCCTGAGGTGAAACTTTCTCCAGCACCTCTGCGTTTTTTCTTTTCTCCTTCTCTTGCCCGAGATAGGGCACCATTCCTTTGCAAAAATAGTTGTGTGGATGCTAGGTTGGTTGAATTGTATGTTATTTTCTCTGATTCATACCTTTACTATTCTATTGCATTATGAATCTTCGTATCCCTCTAGCACTGACAATGACCTATATTAATGTAGCATCAGCGAAACCTTTTGTTCTCACATTTGAAGGCAGTAGGACAGCGTTGCTATCACCATCTTAGTCTCAACCACAGAACATATGTGATTTTCCCAGAGTAGAGAAATGAACTCATATATTTCAGCACCTAACTTACGGGTTATTTGTCCTCCCTGAAGACAATTATAGTGGCTGAGAAAGATAGGAAAGGCATTCAACCTGGTCTTTGTACATAACCCCCCTTGTATATTACTCCACTAATCTGCTGTGAAATTGCAGTTAGAATTAAAATATTGATCATTAAAATAATTTAAAATACTTAAATGGTAAAATACAGCACTGTTAAACTGTGTCTGTCACTCAGTTTGGCTGAGCACTTACTGCTCTATCTCAAAACTCAGCCTGGACTCATCAGGAGAGTAATTATTCACTGTCCACGCGGTGGCACCCTTGGCAGGTACGTGAGCCCATTGCTGACTGTTAGCCAGCCCTTACAAGAGAACATCTTCACTTGGCTTCTTCCAAAATCCTGGGGTTTATGAAGGAGCTTGAGAATGTGCAAAGGTCCATCTGGAGGAATGACATTTTGTCTGGATGTAAGCTACCTTATTATATCAGAGCTGCTACGGCTGCACCAGGCTTTTGGGGTCTCTTAACTCAGCTGTATTTTCTCTCTCCATAAACTGGCAGTTTAAAAAATACTTTGTAAATCATGAAGAAAGGGACAAATCCCACTTCACTCCTTCCCTATATATATATTAATCTCTGATATCCAAGCAGCCTGAATTATCTATTTTTTCAGCCCTGTGTCTCCTTTTCATGCCTTCTTGTAAAGGCATAATATTTGTAGTTGTAGGGCTGGTTTCTTTTCCTTTTTGTATATCCTTTATTTGGCTCAACATACATCTTTCAGCAAAATCACAGTGTTTGTGCCTGCTTTGCACCACACAGGGGTATCTGTTCTCAAAAATGTCTATTCAGAAAGATTTATCTTTCTCATGCTTCTTCCTATGTGTTGTTTTCATGCAGTACCAGCCTCTCTGATGAGAGTACCTCTTTGTTCTACTGATGTCAATACCACATTTACCATTGTCTTTAATGAGGCCATGACTTTACCAAAGCAGCTGGGCAACTGTGTGCAGGGAAGCAGAGGGGAAATAAGGGAAAACCAAATGCAAATTGAGGAGAACACTCCTCTGAACTGAGCTTATGTGACTGCTAGTAGAGAACATGTTCTATCTGATATCAGTGTCTGGTTTGCCTTATTTCTAGTGGGTACTCCCTTTGAGGTGAGTAAGAAAACTCTCTCAGGCAGCAGTAGCAGTGAAATGACAGTAATGGGAAACTGTAGAAGGCAAGTAATATTCTGGAACTGGCCCATCTAAATATCATTTGTTCCAGATGTTAAAAATAATCCATTGTTTAACTGTTGTGACATTTATCATGAAAGTTGACTACAATGAGGAATGGTATTTTTGTTCTATTGGTCAAGACTTTAAAAAAGGTAAATAGTTTTCATGTTTTCAATTAGTAAGTGCCAGATTTAAGAGACCCTGAAAAGACTTGTTTGTCAGAGGTTCCTCCTCAGCGGTTTCTGAAATTGCAGGCCAAATCTCCTTGTTTTTTAAGGGGATGAAGGCTTCCCAGTTGCAGTTCAAAGATAAAACATTAAGACCTGAGAAGAAATACCCTCAACTCTTAAAAACTAATCTCCTCAAATGTATTCATAGACTGAGTCTATATAGTGATGCTTTATTATCATAGAATCATACGATTGTCTAGGTTGGAAGGGACCTTTAAGATCATCGAGTCCAACCATTAACCTAGCACTGCCAAAACCACCAGTAAACCATGTCCCTCAGCACCACATCTTCCCGTCTTTTAAATACCTCCAGGGATGGTGACTCCAGCATTTCCTTAGGCAGCCTGTTCCAGTGCTTGACAACCCTTTCGGTGAAGAAATTTTTCCTAATATCTATCCTAAATGACAAGTAGGGTTGAAACCTTAAACTTCGGGAGGGCTAGCTTTGATGGCTTCAAGGAATTGCTTGGACAAATCCCATGGGAGAGGGCTCTAGAGGGTAAGGGGGCTCAAGAGAGCTGGCTGCTATTTAAGCATCACTTCCTCCAAGCTCAGGATCAGTGCATCCCAAAGAGAAAGAAATCAGGCAAGGGAAGAAGGAGACCTGCATGGCTGAGCAGGGACCTTCTGAAAAGGCTCAGGTGGAAGAAGAGATCTTACAATAGGTGGAAGAAGGGTCTGACTGCTTGGGAAGAGTATAAGAACGCTGTCAGGGTATGCAGGGAGGAAACAAGGAAAGACAAGGCAGCCTTGGAATTGAACCTGGCGAGGGATGTCAAGGTCAATAGGAAGGGTTTCTTTAAGTATATAGGAGACAAAAGGAAAACTAGGGAAAATGTGGGCCTGCTGTTGAACGAGACAGGTGCCCCGCAGGCAAGCTTAGGAAGTGTGGGTTAGATGAATGGACAGTGGGGTGGATTGAGAACTGGCTGGCAGACAGAGCTCAGAGGGTTGTGGTTAGTGGTGCAGAGTCTAGCTGGAGGTCAGTAACGAGTGGTGTCCCTCAGGGGTCAGTACTGCGTCCAGTCCTGTTCAATATATTCATCAATGACCTGGATGAAGGGATAGAGTGTACCATCAGCGAGTTTGCTGATGACACAAAACTGGGAGGAGCGGCTGACATGCCAGAAGGCTGTGCCGCCATACAGCGAGACCTGGACAGGCTGGAGAGTTGGGCAGAGAGAAACCTTATGAAGTTAAACAAGGGTAAGTGTAGGGTACTGCATCTGGGGAGGAGTAACCCCATGCATGAGTACAGGTTGGGGGCTGACCTCCTGGAGAGCAGCCCTGTGGAAAGGGATGTGGGAGTCCTGGTGGACAACAGGATGACCATGAGCCAGCAATGTGCCCTGGCAGCCAAGAAGGCGAATGGCATCCTGGGGTGCATCAGGAAGAGTGTGGCCAGTAGGTCAAGGGAGGTCATCCTCCCCCTCTACTCTGCCCTGGTGAGGCCGCATCTGGAGTACTGTGTCCAGTTCTGGGCTCCCCACTTCAGGAAAGACAGGGATCTGCTGGAGAGGGTCCAGCAAAGGTCGACAAAGATGATTAGGGGATTAGAACATCTCTCCTATGAGGAGAGGCTGAGGGACTTGGGTCTCTCTAGTCTAGAGAAAAGAAGATTGAGGGGGGATCTTATTAATGCTTACAAATACATAAAGGGAAGGTGCGAGGTGGATGGGAAGTCTTTTTTTCAGTGGTGCCCAGTGGTAGGACAAGAGGTAATGGGCACAAGAACATAGGAAGTTCCATCTTAACACAAGGAGGAACTTCTTTACTTTGAGGGTAGTGGAGCACTGGCACAGGCTGCCCAGAGAGGTTGTGGCGTCTCCCACTCTGGAGACATTCAAAACCCGCCCGGACGCCGTCCTGTGCAACCTGTTGTAGGTGACCCTGCTCTGGCGGGGGGGTGGACTAGATGATCTCCCTTCCAACCCTGACCATTCTGTGATTCTGTGAGAAGGTGAAGAAAGCCAGAACAATTACATATGCAAAGTTAGGAACAGAACACACAGAGATTATGGCTTGGTTTCTCCAAGTTATTTAGACACCTACCTCTTGTGGACTGATACTTGTTTTTCTGTAATATAGTAAAACTTGCCGAGTTGAAATGGAAGCTGATAGCCTAGATGAGAAGTAACTGCCTAGATAACTTGTCCAAAACTATATAGGAAACTGAGGCTAGAAACTGGGCAAAATTCCATTGAAATTTAAACATTAATCACAAGGCTGTTGCCCTGTAGTGTATGGTATTTCAGATGGATTAGCTGGACACTGCAGACAAACATAGCATTTCTACAGCACAGCCGAAGAAGAGGTGATTGAAGAATAGACCATCTTAAATTCTGGGTGGTCTTGTGAGCCACATGCACATTTGATCAGAGGATTTACCATCCTCTTGCTACGAGATCGTATGATGGGATATAGGTTTCTTTGTGGACAGATTGTTGGGATACCTCATTTGAAAACACTGAGGGTCCCAGAGCCTGCGCTTAAGATAGTGCTGGCTTTAGAGCAAGAACGTATGAGCTGTATACTACCTTTGCTTCAGGCATAGAGTCCCCATTTTAGTAAATTTTAAATTTTGTACAGCAATTAAGTGCCATTTATAATTGCATGTCTATAAAATGTATCTGTAGCTGTTAGCTATTTGAGAGAATTATGTTGTCAACATTACAAAACTATTAATTATCCTGAAATTAGAATGTGTCTCTGGAATGAAGAATAAATGAACATGAGGGCTTGTCAGACTGCAGCAAACTGTGTAGTTCATCGGTAGCTAGTTGAGGAAAAGTCTTATAGAGTAGAATTTAAATGACAGGGTAACATGTAGTGTTAATTAATCACTTGCTGTCTTTTTTTGCCTGATTTGATTTTTAAATTTTCTGTTATTAATTGGCAAAAAGCCAGGTTTTGGTAAAGTTTTTGAAACCTGGGGGAAACATTCTGGCCTATGCTGCTTTTTCATTAATTCTTTTCTGCTCTCTGTAGCTTTTCATACTTTCACATAACAACAACCATGTTCCAGGAGAGCTCTAAGAAAAATAATTCACACCTGTGATCTGGGTCACAATTAGTGCATGCAAAATGGCCTAAAACATCCACTGTAGCTAGTAATACCGTTAAACTAAAGGAGTTGTATAAAATTTGGTTTTCTTAGTTGGCTGGCTTTATATGTACTTTTTTTCAGTTTTGATTTCAGTTGTGGTTTTGATTCTGTTTTGAACTGGGCCAGAACCACAACTGTGTGTCCAAATACCCACAACTCCTGGCCCATATCTGGATTTTTCATCTTGAGCTCATCTCTGATTCAAAAGAACTCCCAAATTGTAGGCAAAATTCTATCAAAACCACTAAACTTTACTGTTTGCAGTGCCAAGCCACAGTTCAGCCCAGGTTTGTTTGAAAATGGTTTAAAACTGGTCACAGAGTCTGTTGAATATGATCCAAAGTTGGATCATAATATTTAGAAACATCAGCAAATCTATGCAGAACTCAGCATTTGCAATAAAACTGAAATTGAAAGAGTATTGTGAAGTCTTAATTTTTTTCTGTGGACATAATATGCTGTTCTGCATACCCGTCATGAGAACTGCACTGATTCGGAGGAACTGGTAGTTTGGAGAACCCATGTGCTTGAGAGTAATTCTTAAAGAGCTGAAAGAAATGACGGAAATGTATCAGTTTCCTCTGTTATGCTTTTACCATTTTTAGTGAAGTTGCTCTTGTTCTGTTCTGCATTCTGCACAATTAAAATAAAAGCCTTTGAAGTGCCTGAATTTGCATATTTTATTTTTTTCCAGTGACTTTGTCATAGCCTCTTATGCAAGTGATAGCATTAAATTGGAGCAGCACAATGAATTCCAGGAAGCAAGTAATCTTCATTAAGCTTGTTTATTTGCAGGAGCTCCATTAAATTAAGAATCCTTACCACGATATGTCTGCACTGATGAAACTAGCTTGACTGTTTGCCTCAAGGATTGGTTCCCTACCTGACACCTTGGGGTCCCAGACTCTAATCATGTGTTTGGCAAACCCAGTAGATCATTAGTTCAAAACTGACATTTAACCTAGTGTGCGAGAACAGTCTTAATGGTAATTTTACACTGTCTCCATTTTACAGACTAAGAAATGGGGGTGCAAAACAAGACATGGCTTAAAACAGGTAAAAGGAAACCTGCAGCAGAGTCTGAAAAACAGCATACGTCCCTGTCCACTGGGTCTGAGTCCACTGACTTGATTTTAAGACACTTCTGTTGTGGTAATGGCAGGTGCAATTTTGGCTCAAGTTTGCAACCCAGTGTGAGGTATGAGTGCTTGTGAGTTCTCATGGGCCTTGCCCTCTGTGCTGATCAGGCCTTAATAAACCCCTGTTTGTTTTCAGCTGGGACTGTGTGAATATAAGGGCTGTTATGCATAGATACACCTGATAGCATGAATTTTAATTGCCACAGGATGAGACTTGCTGGCCTAAGAGGATCCTTGCAGGGCGGCATTCTTAAACAAAGCACTTGGAAGTTTATCTTAACTCAGAAAGACCTCTTGATTCATTACAGGGCAAAGGCTCATCATTCAAATGCTTCTGAATATTTTATTCAAATCTATTTGTAGTCAGAGAATTGGGACACACTGAATGAAATTGCATTCCATTGAATTCAGTGGCAAAACTCCCAACTGATTTTAGGAAAGACAGCATTTTACTCATGCATTAGTCAACGAATCACTTAGTAAACACATAGGCTGTGTTATTTAATTTTCACTTTCTAGGTGTCCATGGGCTTACCTTCAAAGATCTGGAACTCCCAGGCAAGACAGCTTGTGTTTCAATTTTCTGTTGCCCTTACAGGATGCATCAGGATGCTTCATGCTGCTTCTGCAGCTAAAACGTCTGTAGTGTCAAGTGGCAGCAATGTGTGTTGTACATGTAGAACATTCTGATCTTAGGTGTTTCTCTGCTGCCAACATGATACTTCTGAACATTAAGACCTGAGAGAGAATGACCTTAAATATCTAGCTAAATCTAGTTTTACTCTGTTGATTTCAGTGTGGCATATTTGATTCAGCCCCAAAGCATATTTATATATAATAGAGATGTTTGTCTTCAGCTGTCAGTATCAAAATAAAACTAAATCTCATTTCAGAAACATTATTTGTATTGAGCTCTCCCCCAGCTCCCTGTCATTTCCAAACAGAAGACTTGCTTTGTTTGTTAAAGTTTTATGTTAAGCATTACCTAAAACATTTGTTAATTGTTAAAGTCTCTAAGCATTGACCCGCTTAGGGAATCAGTGCATTCTAATGAAAGTTTTGCAAATGTTACAAAAGTTTCTCATTATGAATTCTTAACTAGTAGTGATGATGCAGTGAAAATGCAATTCCTGCTATTTTACTATCACATAATTTGCACTGTACTATTCCTCTTGGGGTTAGAAAATGCTGTTAAGGCTATGAAAAAGAAGGAAAGACTTTCAGATGCTGTGAGCACTTCAGAATGGAGAATAGGCACCCTTAAAATCAGAAAAAGATAAAAAAAAAAAAAGATTAATCAAGTCTTAATTAAACAAACAGCAGAACTCCAGTCTAATACCTTGAAAAGGAACTCATAAAACATGAAACCAAATTTAATTTCCCACTAAGTGTATTTAATGATGATTGTAAGTCACTGGTGAGGTTTCTTCCCCAAATTATTTAGGCAGAAATTTACACTTTTTTGAAATACCAATGAAAATTGTTTTGACGTGTTTAAATTCTGTTGTACTGCAACAACATATTTGTAAATATTCACCCCTCTGAAAGGGTAATTGTGGTGAGTTGGAAACATTACCAGCCACAGATAGGAAGACTTCAAAAAGAGGGCTCCACTTAAAAGACATTTGTGTTCTCACTTAATTAACTCAATGGCATCTGGTTCTAGCAAAGCTGTTCTGCTACATAATGACAAGAAAAATGAGATATTAGTGAAGATCTGGGAAGAGATGAATACACATCTGCTTATATTTGCCCTCCTGGCATGACCCATCAGGTTGCTCTTTAGGTCTAAAATTAAAAATGCGGGAATTGAATATTTTAATGTAAAAAACTCATCTCTTCTCCTAATTGAAAATGTAGAAAGGCTTAATGGAGAGAGGCTGAACCTCTAAATGCTTGGGGTTTGGATTCCTATTGCAGGAGCTCTGTGTGTGTATGTACCAATTATAAGTATTTACCTGCTTTTACAGTGACAGACTATTTTAAGGTGACTCAAAAAGGTATTGGTACGAAACTGCTTGATAATGAATGTCTGGAAAACTGCGATGACAGGTCAAAGGATCAGCATTTTAGGTTTCCATTCCTGATGTATCTAGTTTAGACTGAGTGTAAATAAAGTTCTAGTCAAGCTCCAAATGAGCAAGGCAGGGTCTTGCAGGATAGAAATTATCTTAGAAATACTGCTGAAAGATCCTTCTGAAGGGGCTTATTATCTGCATGAATTGTGGATAGATTTGTAAGCCTTGAGTTTTAGTGAAAACTGCCTAAAGCAATATTAATTGAATATGCATCTTTCTGATAAACATACTGTACTTCTGAAACTGTTGCCATCTACATGACAACAAACGAGCATTGAAAAATAAAATCCCTGAGCAAGAAGCAGATTTGCTGATGAGAATTTCTACTGAGAAGTATGGAGCTTGCCATTCCATTTTGTAAACAACTGCACCCATGTGGCTGCATCAGATGGACACTGTTTATGTGCAGCGGTTGTTGAGTTCTGCATTTGTGTCACAATAAAAGACGTAAGAAGATGAAAAGTGATGGAAACAAAATGAATATGCAAGAAGAGAAGGAATCTGATTCAAAGGAGAGCAATAAGCTAGGAAATGACACCCAGGCTAGGGTATGCTCTTGCATTTTTGGGATGCTTGAGCCACTCTGCTGCTAGGTTCCCTGCATTGCAAGGTGAGCATAAATCCCTCAAACAGTCCCAAACACCGCACATGCAGTGATTCCTCCTTATAAAGAAATGAATGCTTCAGTGTGAAATCAGAATATTACTTCTCTGAATACTTTGTTTTGCAAAGTATACAACAACTTCCATGTAGAGAAACTCGGTGTCAGATTAAATCACAGTACAGACTGTGGTTGAGTATGGCCCAGTAGCTACAAACTACAGTGACTGTAATACAAAGGAGTGGAGCAATCCTCTTTGCTTTCTTTGACTGTTTTGCCTTTTGCTTTAATTAGATTCCCACATCTTGTCTTTTCCATTAACAGCTGTTTTGCAATTCTAGATGTTAGGTGATTGTGCTGGTGACGACGCTTGTTCAGTGGACAGCTTCCTCTTGCATTATTCTCCAGCGGCAAACACACAAAGTAGCTAGTGTCTTTCCAACAGGCCCTGGTCTTAACCAGCCCTCCCAGAAACAATGCTGCTGCATATTGCCAGATGATTTCACATAGCTGCTTTGGTGAGTGAGAGGCTTGGCCAGAATTGAGGGATTAGATTAAGAGGTTGGAGAGGGAAAGCCAGAAAATCCTTGAATTTGCTTTTGCTGAAGAAGCTGTAACATAGTAGTGCACCCCGAGATGTTTATTCCAACGCTAAAGCAACAAGGACTCAGCAAAAAAAGAAAAACAACAAATGCACTTGGCAATATTACCTTACAAATTCAACTCCATTTAACTAATTGCACATGGTACTGCAGGCAAAATAATTTCTACATGTTTCAGACCTTCAACATTTTATCATGAATTTCCCAGACACCACAGATGCATAGAAATGTGCTGTGTAGTCAATCTTGTGTCATGCAGGGGTGTAGTGGTGATATACACTCCTGTGGTAGCTGTGTAGCAAAAGCATCTTTCAGATTTTAAGGTTTATTCTTGAACTTTGGTATGTGAAAGGAGACATACAAGAATCTGTTTCCAGCAATAAGCTAGATTTTTTGTGAACAAGCCCAGACTGGGAGGAAATCTATTAACTGGATTGTGACATATTGAAAACAGCAACAATCCAAGCTGCCTAAGTCCAAAACTTCATCCATTCATATGTATGAGTTATAGTAATGTGGCTGGTTTAGATCTGAGGCCTTTTTTTTTTTTCCCCCTGGTCTGACAATGCAAGCATGCAAAGGTATCCGTTGTGGTTTAGGCCAAATCGGCTACTGGGGACCTGGGGGACCCCAGATGGGAACAACAGATGCTCCCCTCTAGCCCTCTTCAAAGAGAGGGGCAGAGGAAGAAAAAGAGACTTATAAGTTTAGAAGGAAATAAACTACTTTAATGAAATATTAATAATAAAATAAAAAGGAAATAATGAAATATATACAAAACCATATCAAGCTCCCAGGATGACAATCACGTCACCGGCTGGCACTGGGGCAGTCCCAGACTGGACTCGGTGACGGACAGGAACTGGATTCTGGATCTGCATTCAGGATGGGGATCGCAGGCAGACGAACAGAGTCCTCCTCAGACATTGGCCATTCAAGGAAGAGAGCTGACCCTTTGATTCTCAGCTTTTGTACTGAGCATGAGGCAGATGGGATGGAATACCCTCGTTGGTCAGTTTTGGGTGACCTGTCCTGTCCGCTCCTCCCTGAAGTGGGACCCCACTATACTTTTCCGCTTCCGACCCTCCAACGGGGCAATTAACAAAGTTAGCTGCCCTTGGGTGTTATAGCAATAAGTATAAGCAGGAGCCTCTCTGCATGCCATGCCTGGGCATCAGCTATGAACATGGGTCTTATCACCCTGAGAGAGTGAACATTGTCTGCACAATATGCTGTTAATTTCAGTGGTTAGAGAGGCCCAGCTAAGAAGCGAAGTTACTGAACAAAACTGGTTCCGTTTTATGTCAAATCAGGACAGTATCCTAATGTTAATGAGAATCTGGCTCCTACACTTTGGATGAATCTGTAAAGGACGCCTATTAAACTCATATGGGAAAAAAATAGGTAAATTTCATCTGGAATAGCATATTTCCTCCCTTCCACTTGGTAGGAAATTAAAAGGTACTAGTAGATCATTGTAAGGAATTATGGTATTTGTCTTAACAGATTTAGAGTGAATAAGCTAATTCGCTCACTAGAGAGATAGCTCAATACCTTCTGTTCGGATGGACAGGCACTTGTGGGTTGAACTGAAAAAACCGCACCTGAAACCTGATGATGGACAGTGATTTTCAACAATTAGTTGGTAACCTGTTGTTCTTAACCATGTAAGGAGTCTTTGTGAAGGACTGTTTAGAGGGACAGGAATTTTGAGTTGTGGTTTAATGTTATGGATTAATATCAGTCTGTTAGAGTTTTTTTCCTATTTAGTAAGTTTTTTTTCTAGTTGCTTTTCTCATATGCATTGTCTTCACTCAGCATAGCTTGTATCATCCGTTGAGGGTTCCTTTTCATCTAGTTGTAGAGAAGTTCTTTGGTTACATAGTCCCTTGCTATAAGGATCTTGAATGATATTTCTTCAGGGTTTCTGCACTATAAGAAATGTGGCGCTGAAGAGAATGCACTTCTAAAGGTTTAGTTCTCACACTCCTTTAAATTTGCAGGGGTTTGGTTGCAGTGGTCTTTCATGTAATCTTCTAGAAGTACACAATAATTTGGAAAATAGGATAGAGAAATCCAAGCGTATGCATTGCAGTTGAATGGTGACTATACCTACTAACACCATGATAACTAGAGTGAATTTGAAAGATCTGTTTCTCCCTGTTCCTTCTGCCTTTGTACAGATGTGTATGCTGTAAAAGTTATTTATGGGATTCATTTAAATTCCACATCTTTTCCCAGCACATTTTCCACCTTCTTTTTCACAGTACCGACTTGTAAAATCAATACTCTCAAACAGCTTTCTTTTTAAACTCCCCCTACCTTCCTTTAAAGCTATCTGAGAGGGCTCCATGTGTTTCCATGGAGCCAGTTTTTAAGCATATAGAAACAAACTCAAGCACAAAACTTCATTTTTAAGGAAAGCCAGTGCTGTTGCATACTACAAATAAAGTGCATAATCACACTTGGCTTCTGCAGGTGCAAAGTTTAAAATGAAAGTTGTCAAAACACCTGGTGCATATTTTTGTTCCAGATATGGTATGTGGTTATACACCATAATGTGGGTAAAATATCCTGGGGAAAGGACTCATAGTCTACTACAGATTTGGTTTTAATGCCTCTCTTCTTTTATAAGGTATTCCACAGCATCTAAATAACAGAATTATTATTACTATTTAAGCAGCTAAGAACACATTAATGTTTATAGCGACAGGTTTCTATGTCCATGCTTAAGCAACTTAACAGTCTTCAGGGTTTAGAATTGTTGAGCAGCCTGTAGCATTCACTGAGCAGATGTGAATGTAAAGATGCTGGTAAGAATGGGAGCTGAGGCCTCAGAGAAATGTTTTCAAGAATTTTAGGTCTAAATGAGTTAAAAAAAAAAGAGGCTGATCCAGAAAAACCTGACTTTTATTACAGTAGCGCTAAAATGGGCTAACTATAAAGCGCTAGCATACAAAATACCAAAATTCCACAAAGGCCTAATTTTGGCCTCTGCTGAAGCCATTGTTTGAGCTAGCTGATGAGCCTGCACCTCATTTATGCCGGGTACTGCTTTTGGTTGCATATTTCCAGGTTGTGCCAAGGTTTACAGAAGCTCTCTGTTTCTGAGTTTCTCCTCACTTGTCTGTATGTTGCGCTGACACAGGTACTTGGGCATGGCGCACCCTGCATAGGTGTTACCCTTCCTCTCCGTGTAACTCTCAAGCTGTTGTGGCGTAGTGAGTTTTAATCAAGTCCCTCATAGTTCTATGACTTTTCCTGTTGTGATGATTTAGACAGGTTGTTTACCATAAACAAAATGTCAAGTTAGCATTTCACAGAGCCAGGACACTTGGCTGGGCCTGCTGAGTTCTGTCTTTTGCTATCCTTTGGCTCAGCTTTTAAAAAGGCAGCAGCATGAACAGCTTTGAGTTTGCATTCAGAACCAGATCTTCTGTGTTCCTCCCTTCTAAAGTTTTCCATTTCTGTAATGTCTTTTATCCGGAGTCTCAAAATGCTTTGCAAAACCCAGTGAATTAAACCTCTCAGCAAACCTGTGAAATAGAGAAAGGTGAGGTCTACTACTATTTGTGACAGAATAACTAAGCTTTAGAAATAGAACGAAACAGCACTCCTCTCCTCCTCTGGGCCTAATACTTTTGATGAAATGCAACAGAGGAGGAAACTGAGGCACAGAGCTTAGGGTTTGCTGCACTGTTATCTTGGGATATCTCCAGCACAGCCAGAAAGGGCCTCTGATTCCTTACAGCATTTGAGCTACTACTTCAGCTGAAATTCAACCTCAAACTATTAGTTCCGCTAACATGGAATCAATACTGGTAGCCAATACCCAGTTCTTTAGAAAGAGGCAGAAGTATCTCCTAATGCCTCTAGCAAGTCATGCAGCAATGACCTGTGTGCACTAGCCATTAGGTGCCATCCTGCAGCATGCCACTGGCTGTTAGTTCTGTAGTCTGAACACAAGTGAAGAGTCACAGGCATACACATATTTGACTATCATTGTCTTTAAATTTCTGTTCCTGGAACCTTTGGTCTATTCTGCTGGCAACTGGCATCAACTTGAGCGCTTTCAGTTCTGAAGTCCCTGTGCCTTGTAAGGTTAGGTGCAAATGAACATGGCAAAATATATTTTCAAATGAGAGTGTTCTGCAAATACAGTTAGTTTTTTCCTTTGACAGCTTGACAAAAATATTTTTTATATTAGCATTTCACAGGTGGTGCTGTCTCTAAAAAAAAAAATAAAGCTAAAAGAAGTGCAGTGATCTCCTTCCCAATTTTGATCAGTTCTGTCATTTGAATCCATTCTACATTTATAGGTAGGTATCTTTCCTTTAGCATGGCAATACCCATTCGTTATCAGAAAGGCAAATTACAACAAATGGGCTATTTTTTAAAAATGTTTCCAAAACATAAAATACAAAAGCGGTTTATTCAGTGACTTGCTTGCTGCCTTGAATTGGGGTTTCTCTAACCCCTTTTTACAGTAGTTGGAAAAAAACCCCACGTTTGAAGTCAGATTTTCAGTGGAGCGTACCTCCTGTTCAGACCCCAAAACAAGCACCCACAACTGTTACTACTGAAATGGCTGGTGGCAGAGGAGGGAAGTTTATCTGGCATTTAAAGGTGAGCTGAGCTCATATTAAAATCCCCGAAGGCCAAAAGCATGTGAGGAAAAAGTACCTAACGCTGGAAAAACAATGAGGTAGACATCAGAGCACTCATTAAAATTACATTAATATTAATTATGGGGGATAAATGATATTTGGAGATTTCTCTGTAGCGGGATTTAGACTAAATACATTTGACAAGCTTCTTAACTGATGTTCCTTCACTGAAGGACAGTGGAACTGAATCAATTTACATGTACTTAAGGTTTGGCCTCTTCTATTCAGAATTTGCCACATAATTGCGAAACAGTTACAAAACTGAATTTGACTCATAACAGAACCAAGATTTCTGTTTTGATTTTAGATTTACCAAAACAGTGGCTTGACAGTTGCTTCAGTTCACGATAGATATGTGAGCTGTATTCACAGTTGTTTCCTCAGTGTGTGCTTGATTTCAACAATTCTGGAATTCAGAGCTTGTCAAGCTCCTTTGTGATTGACTTAATCTCTTGCAGAAGGATCTTGTGGATTTATAGTTGAGATCTTGACTTTTTCTTCAAAATCCTTTATATTTTTATTCCACGCAGTTCCTTTTCTAATGCCCCTACAAAGAAAAGAAAGCCAACAGTGGGATTTTTGCAACTGTTTATAGCATAACCCTGGGAAAACTTCAAAGCACAGAGCAGTGATTATGCTTGGTCTTTTTTCTTTTTTTCTTTTTCTTCTTTCCCCGCCATTTCAAATTGTATTTATATTTGCCTCTGATTCTCATGCTACTTTCTTCTTCAAGCTGCCAAAAGTCTTGGCAACTGTGGTTCTGGAGATTAAGTGGCAAATTTATCGCAAACATAACAGAGCTTTGTTTTCAATGAAGAATCAAATCTAGCCTCTGATTAACAGGAGAATCATTTTACTTGCACTATCTTTTAGGTACATAGTTCTTGGATTTGTTGTCATTTGCATGTGGAAATGTAACATTTGCATATGCAAATAGTGCATTTGAGTGTCTTGCTCTTTCAAAACAATACACAAGGTACAGTACCCACAGTGGTCTAGAGAACAAACACATAGAATCAAAAAAGTAGCTAGTGAAGATAGGAACAACAGGATAATTATGGCAAATACTCTGATGGAATCAAGAACATTATTTTAAATAGCTGCTGTTGGCAGGGTCAGCCATGAAATCCTTATATGCTCTTCCACTGAACGCAGTCCGTCCCTCCCTCGCATAGTTTTATCTGGGAGGAGAGAGAACTGACACTGAAATGACAGCCTGGCTGGGCATCAAAGTGTTTTGCAACAACCCTGCTGATTGTGCTGATTCAAAGAATTAATTACTTTGCATTTGTTAAAATCAAAGCAAGTTATGGCATTAATGAGAACAGGAAAGAGGAAAGCAGAGGATAGTAGGACCTGGGGACATCAGCGCTGGTGCTAGTTACCCCACACCGCAGGAAATGCTCCCCTAAACTCTCTTAAAAGTGTACACAGATTGTATATATAATGCCTTTGTAAGGGAGGCTTTGATCTATTGAATGAAGCTGACCTGCTAGCTGTGTTTTAAGCAAGCAGTAGAAACACAAGACATGAGATACCAGAGACAGACGATATTTAGAAAATAGACTCCTAGAGCAGAAAAGCTAGCATGCACACAGATGTGCTTAAATGTCCCAGAGGTCTGCCTAAGACAAAAGTGAGCTCCACATATCTTTCCATTAAGATGTATTGAAATACTGTGGGTCAGGGTCTTCTTTTACCTTTTATAACAGAGGGTGTGGACAAACTTCTCTGCTTGCTTCC
>NW_009661368.1:9504740-9512505 GCF_000708025.1 Charadrius vociferus
AGGAGAATTCTGAAAGGAAATTCGTGTAGAACATAGTACCAGGCTCAGAGGAGATCTTGGGTAAGCTGGTCTCTAGGCAGTCTAGCTTGAATTATTCTGCAAGGAGCAGGTCTGGTATGGATCAGAAAATGAGGGACTATAGTCACTAACTGATCGATGTTCATGTTAAAGTCTTCTTAGCAGCTTGTGGCTCTGTTCAGTAAAAACCTCACAAGTAGATTTTAATACAGCTATAGTTACAGAAAGGCATCAGCCTGGATACATCCCTTTCAGTCCTCTCAGTCTCAAGCAGCCTGGAAAAGTCCTCAGGCTGCCTTTTCTGTACGTACCACACCACAGGCCACAAAACACTTCCCAACAGCTTGTACCACACTTAAGATGAATAGTGAAAGAGCAAAAGCCACAAACTATGATGTGCCTCAGGAAGGGAGTAGAGGAGATCAAGGGCATTGCCAATGTGAATGAAGTCTACATGAAAGCCTTCGTCATTGCACTGATTTCATGGATTAAAGGAACAATTGAGCAGAAGAAAGAAAAGGCGGCTCCAAGAGGAAGAGAAAATACGAAGGAAAGAAGCTGGGTGTCTCTGGTTAAACCATTCTAGTCACGTTCTTGGCGCACAAGCAGTAAAGCACAGCTGCTTTACATCTGCTACGGAGCACTGGAACTGAACAGGCCCTAATATAAGTATTCTCAGCCTGTTCAGATGAGCTTTTTGTTCGTTCTGGTATGGATACAATACTTTTTGTAGTGAGTAACATGGAAAAAAGTTTTCTAGTGCCACTGCAATAACTGATTTGGCTTATAAATGCTTTCTTTCAACAGTCAGGCCTACAGGGACTTACAGAGGCTAATTTTGTCACTAGAATGTCAGACCTGATGCCCACCCTGGGAGACACAATAACCACTGAATTACAGAATTTAAATGTTTTATGCTTATATCCACAAAGAACACTGTCAATTTTCTTTCATGTAGCATCCTGATTCTATTTCATGCAGTAAATCTCCCCAAGCATTTTAGGGCTTTGTGCCTAAAGTGAGGCCCACATCCCTGGATACCAATGCAATACAAAGATAACAATAATAGTGAAAAATTTCTTTTCCTGCTTTATAGTCTTTGATGCATGTTTTGAGTATGGTACTGAAGTCTCTTTGCTAAAACCTTCAGTTTAGCTAACATGAGGAGAGTGGCTAGAAATGCAACATGAAGAAATCTTAAATCCTAGCTCAGTATCTCTGTTTGATCCCATCCAACACCCAGCAACAGCCAGGAGGTAAAGTAGGTAACAACACATGAATTGATGTGATAGGCTTAAATTAAACCGTTCACTGACAGTAATGTTAGAGACATCATGTGTTTCAAACTCAGTCTTACTCTTTGTGTGCAAGTGAAGCTTCAGCTAGTATTGATAAGTATTTTGCTTGCATGGGTTATATGAATCAAGACTTTTAAAGATGGGGAAAATACCAAAGCAAAGAGAGAGTGTGTTGTACAAATTCAAGCCAGAGACAAACTTGGAGCACAGCTACCAGGGAGGGTTTGAATCTGGGATTCTAGACTCACTGCTGTCAGAAAGAACACCTTTGGGTCTTTTCTCTCCTGATGTTCCTATTATTTTGTAAGTTAAGGTTCTTTTAGCTTCATATTTGATGATGATACACCTATGTGGGTGACAACAAGAACTGCAGCTGTGATAATTATAACTGAGAACAGCAGCATATTCTTCAGCTTAGCTCCATACTAGGAATGTGTATTTGTGTCAGGTGGCTGACTGCCTTGCTCAGATACAAGCACTAGTGCATGCCTGAGTCTTTCAGACAAGCATATGAAAAAAATTGACATTTCCCAATGGTCTTATGAATATTTAAAAGTGGAAGGCCATGTTGCTAATGTTACCTGGAGTAGCAGACTAGTGTTTAGTTTTAAAATTTGGAACATGTTTTGGGGCTCTGTGTGTGTGTCTAGGTACAGTTAATATGCAGGTAGAGCTGTAAAGCAGGGAATTCTCAATTGTGGAGCAACTTTCTGTGTTTGTTGTAGCTTTAACTGCATCTAAGCCATAGGCCTTGTGCAGCATGTTGAACAAACACCTTTTTTTATAATTCTTGTATCTCAGGGGAAACACTGACAGAGCCATGGCAAATTGCTTGTTCAACTAAATGTCAGTGAAGAGGCTGCTATGGATCAGGCTTTTGGAAAAGATTCAATGCCACTGTCTAGACAGAGGCAACATACAAGGGCTCCCTTTCCCCTTGTCCCCTTGGAGCCTCATCACAGAGCTACGCAAGTCTGCTAATTAAACTGGAGTTTTGCACTTCACCCTTAGGAGTTTCTTTCTTAAAAAATGTAGGTCATTTGACTGACGTGTATTCTTCAGCATCCTCATCTCCAGTGAGAAAATTATGAAAAACAAGCTGTGCTGCATTCAGACAAAACTGAGGGCTACACAGAAAAGGAATGTTTTCTTACATAAAAGTTTTAATAAGGCACTGATCCCACATTAGAAAGAATAGGAATAAGGAGGAATAGTGCAGCAAGCCACAGTTTTACTGTAGTTGACAGACACTGCTGTTATTTGCTGAATAACTTCCACTCAGTCTGATGGAACACCAGATTTCCAGTACCAGGTGTGTTTCATTGGTGATCTATGGCATTGGGCCCACTCAAGAAATGATGAAAGGAAGGCTAATGCCTGGACATAGAAAGGTGTTGATTGGGCAATGGAGGTCAGAATTGGAAATGGTGTCTTACCAAGGGCTGGATCCAGGCACAAGCTGCCCAGTCATTCTGAGAAACAGAAGGAGGAAGGTCAATGGAATGTTTCCATGAACCAGGTAATATCCAAGAACTGCTTGTGTTTACAGATTTAGGGACAGGCCATTAGATGTCAGTTCGGGGCAGGATATAGTAGCACTGTCAAAGTCATGCACTAATGTGCCACTGGTTTAGAGGATGCTGGTGGCAGCCTGTTTGTATCCTGACCACTCAGACACTCCCAAAGTTATCCTAGAGAAAAACTAGGAGAGGGTGACTCTTAAGCACTGGCTTCTATCAGAGATCTCTTCGTGTCAGAATGAGATGCCCAGATGGCATCCTCCATCATTTCCACTGAGACATTCCTCTATTATAAATCAGGAGCGAGACTGCTGAATGTGCTCTAAAAGCTGGAGGAAACTACCATTTAAAAAGTATATAGTTTCCATCTTCTCTTAGACTACTCAGCAGAGACTGCTGGAGCTTCCAACTCAAGGTCTGATCTTGAGGCATGTTTGTTCCTTAGTGCTGATGGAAAGGACATAATTTGTCTTAATCCTTTCCTTAGCTACCAAATGTAGAAACACCTGCCCTCATTGATGCACAAGCAGTACATCAGCAGAGAGGTCAGTGAAACCAAGATGGAAATATACACTTTTAACTGAATATTTCAGTGAGAAGTTTCCCTCAGAAAGGATAATACAATCAGTAGTAAACTAACTTTATTCTTTTTTCTGGCGTGGGGATATCAAACACCTGGATGCTAAACAACCAATATTGTATTAAGCTAAGGACCCCAAAGACTAGTTGAGCTACTTCAGTTTTTTCAAGGTGGTTTGGGGGAAGTATCCGGTGAAATGCTCAGCAGATATTGGCAGGCACTCTGGAGAAGTGACAAGCCAAGAGTGTGGGAAAACAAAGGGAACAAAATGGTTTGCCTAGTGACAAATTTGCACACCAAGACTTTCTCTTGTGCATTCGCAGTGCTTGCAAACAAATATGTGTTGCTCACGTACCTATGCAGTCCAGAAGATCCTGACCTGAATAGTATGTGAACAGCATTAGATCTTTCCTTTGCATTTGGTAGCCGTGTTCCAGTGATCAGTTTAATCAGGACTATTACATTATTGACTACCTAGTGGCCAGCGTGTTCATAAGTTACTGTTGGTTTGGGATGCTTCCATTTCTGAATGCTCATCTTTCCACACTGTGTCTAGGCCTGATTTTCAGAAAATAGAAGCTAAGCATTTTGTGAAAAGAAGGGACTCTCAAGTCACCCCGGCCAGTACACTCAGAAATAACCTGTGAGTCACTGAAATATTTAATTTAGTTTTTTATAGGAGAACTTTTAAAATCTAACAATATTTGTATTATTAAATTTATACCAAATTTGTATTTGGAAGTATTTCTCACTGAGTAGTACAGAGATATCTTGGGTGTCACTGTAAATTAACGAGCGTCTGTTTTTCATTGTAGTGAGAAAGCTGTGAGAAAACATCCAAGTGAGAGTATTCACCATTAGGAATTAAGCATCTATGGTGAGGTGTGATACAGGGTTCTCTGAATGTTTCCTCTTGAGTTACTCCACGCCTGGAGGTTTAATATCTAACAGGTCTTTTCCTTCTTTTGGTGCCAAAACCACAAAATTACATGCAAGGTAGATTTTGTTCTGGAAATGTGTTTCTAAGGTTGGCTTCTAAGGTGGTATAATAAGGTGCTGCAATAGTTTGAGGCCTCTTTGGGGCTATTGTTAGAACTACTAAAGGGAGTTGAAAAAAAAAAAGAAGACAGTAAGGTAAACCCACTTTCCTCTGCATATTCTGCTGCTTTGTCATCTTTCCTTGGGACATTTTGTCTGTATCTGTATATTTAGTGTGTACTTCATAATAATATGAGAAAGAGTTATAAAATTATTTGTATTAGCCAATGAGCTGCATGTCTTCTGGGAACGTATAAATCCAGGCTTTCAATCTGTACTACTGCACGATTTAAAAACAAATGCAACCTGGCTCCAAACAAACCTAAGTCCTGGGTGTGCTCATGAACACTGATTCTCTATGACCTTCCTTTCATTTGCTAAAATCTCTGTGCCCTTTCTTTGCTGTTCTGTAGACCTCATCTAATGTTTCTCTTCTCTACCAGAGTAATACTTCCCTGGAAACTTTAGTCCGATAATGTTTGAAAAGTGTTTGAGATCCTTGAGGAAATGTTGTCACTGCGAGGAGCTGAGCTCTAGTGATACGTCTGCAAAATTAAAAAAAAAAAAAAAAAAAGTAGAACTATGGCACAGCTAAAAATAGAGACTGAAATTCCTCTTCATTCTCAAGCCATATAAGGATCTATATAAGGCAGGATCTTCATGCAAAAAGAGATGAAGTTTTGACTGATTTAACATGGGAAGCATTGTGTTCATATGTTTCCTTTGTAGAGCTAAATCATAATCTTAAAGCTGTCAGAAGGCCTCTCTTTAAATTAGAGTAATTTATTGTTGTATGTGCCCAAGAGCAGATACAAAAGTAAACACAGGCACTCTCTTGGCTATATCCCCTGCACTTTTCCACATCACTTGCAAGTGGAAAAGAGTCTAATAAAGAATGAAGCAAAATTTCTATGCCACTCACAATCAAAGGATGCATTCTTCTTTTCTAGTACCTCTAAACGGTGGCACCAGAGTCTGGTCTTTGTCTAGAATTTCCAGTGACATTGGCAGTTCCGGGCATGGACGACATGCAGGAAAAATGCATTGCTCTTGTGCAGAAATCTCCTTGCTTCTCATATACACGTATGTGCACACATGCTCACGCACATACAGAGGTATATATAGGCCATTTCACACTCTAAAATTAGTATTTATTGAGAATGATACATGCAATAACTTGATACTCCCGGTGCCTTTGTGGAAGCACATTCCTAAAGAAATACCTGTGTGATATATTGGTGATAGGGCTTAGGTTTTCATTTAACAGAATAGTGAGTGAACTTGACCTGAAAAATCTTGTAGGACTGTGAGGCAGCAAGCCCTGCAAATCTAAAATGGAACACACTTCTAGGATAGTGATTCTAGGATTTGCATCTAGTGGCATAGGTTTCCCTATTTTTTGGGAATAGAAAAGGTGCCCCAAGATGCTGAGGAAGAGAATGGCAATTAAATACAAGCTCCTCCTGCTCTTGGCTGAGAAACATTGTAGAATCTGATTCATGTAACCCTCATGAACTTGCAGGTTATCCCCATTGTGTGCTGCTGTCCAATTTGTTCTCAAATGCAAACCAAAAAAAATAGGTAAAGAAGACCCCCAAACAAAAAACAACTTTGTTTCTAGTTTATGTATCCTATTTCCTCCTTGGTTCTTTCTTTGTACATTTTGAAAAAATGACTACTAGACCCAGTAGAGGCAAGTTTGCTGGGTTCCACAGGTCTTCATGCATTGCTCACATTTCCTGTCTCTTGTGTCATCTCTTTTCATTGCTGCTTTAGATTAGCCACAATGCAGAGCCATTTATGGTTGTCATATGTTATGTATCAGGCTTAATTGTTCATCCTGCCTTTCATCATCTCATCATATTTCACCAACCACGATTAACTATGATTCTTTTGAGGCACCCAGCTTGCCTTTACTTGCTACTTAGACTTACACATCCATATGGTTCAGCTTGGTTTTCAAAGATCTCTGTCATTTTGCTACTTTGTTTAACACAACAAACCAAGAACTATTTTGGATGGGTTGTTTGCTGTGGCATATATATGGACCTATATATTAGAATTTAGTATGAAAGAGTAAGAGGCAGCTGGTAGATAGGGAGCATTGTGGAAGGTTGTGCGATAACAGACTGATCCGAAACCTTGTATTTGTGGATTATTGACATCATTTCTGTTCACAGCCTGTCTTTCTCTGGTCTGTGCAGTGATGATACCTTGTCCCTTGGGGTATTTTACTGCCCTCTCTCTCTTTTCTATTAAGAACATTTTCCTAATTTGGTGCTTTAGTTTTAAACTGCTAAGCTTTGCGCAGTGTATTGTGTTTCAAGACTGGGAATGATTCCCAAAGCTATATTTTCATGGCACACTTTTACATCTCCATTAAAATTAATAACATGTTAGAGAGACTGAGGGCAGAATTCCTTTTAATAGGAATTTTTGTCTGAGATATTTTAGAATATGGTGACCTCTCAGTCTGAACTTTCCTCTCTTCTACACTCTCTTCTGTGCATATATCCTTCACACATCTTTAGTCCTATAATCTTCCTACTGTTTTTATTACCCTCCTTTTTTTTCCAGTAGTCCCTGAAAAGTGAGAATTAAAAATGCACTCACTGTGTTAATGTAGTTATGCTCAGACTCGATTGAGAGTCATTGCTTTTACATACAGTCCTATGGGTATATATATTTACATCCAACATAGAAAAAACTTGCCATCATGAGTCTACTTAGTCCTTCGTACTTTTTCCCAGAGGTGTATTGCCCAGTGTTTTGCTTTTCCTGTTTTATGGGTCTTGTGGAAAATCTCCAATTTGGCTTTAGTAACAGTCTTGTAAATTAATATATTGAGAGGTTATTTTTTTCATTATATCCTATTTCTCCCCCCTTAAAAAGTTGCTTTCCCCCTCCATTTAAGCATACAGTCCTCCATCTTAAATAATTCGCCCCTTTCTGTGCACAACCCCCATTCAGCATTTATAGATGGTCACTTTTTCTCTCTTCCACACAGCTAGGCTATATTTAGTTGCCTTATGTACACCATTTTTACTTTAAATTTGTCTTTCTGTTTGCCTGCCTCTGTGGCTGCGCTGTGCTAATTATCATTTAAGTTGTTAGAAATTACCTGAATTGTCCATAGGAAGATATTTGAGGAAAAGTTTTGTGTTTCTTATTTGTTCGATGCAATGTAATCCTACAATCTTAGAAAGTATCTGTGTCAACTGAAGATGAAAGCAGAGTCTTGTGAGTTTGGAGATCATATAGATTTTAAAGCCATAAAAATCAAATTGATCTTCTCAACTGACTCAGAACTG
>NW_009661368.1:9512525-9523348 GCF_000708025.1 Charadrius vociferus
TTTTTATACTGTCTTGACATCAAGAACAGGTGTATATCGTGGCTGAATATGATATTTTGAAAGGCATGCAGAGGATGATTCTTCCTATGAAATATTTCCCTGTCTACTATTGGACCCTTAGGGATTGCTGTGTTGGCAGTGAGGGTACGTTAGAACCAGACTAAAGCAGACAAATGCTAAGTGCAACTGCAAAATGGAAAGCCTAAAAGAATAAAGAAGGCTACAGAAAGCAGCAGCAGGAGATGAAGATTTCCACAGTGTTGTCTTTACTGCCCTACATATAGCCTTAGTAGTTGGAGGTATAACACGAGATGTGAAACATAAGCTTACATTGGGGATATTCAGACTTTTGTTACTATTTGTTCTGTTCGTGTATCATGAATTTTCCCTCCCTAGTCTCTCCAGCCCATCACTGTATGCACTTCCAACTCACACCAAACAGGTGAAACCCACTATTTCCCCAAATGAAAGCACCTTTCAAGCCTTTTTGTTGACAGACTATTCAGGAGTGATTGCAGGAAAGACAGGAGGGAATGGTAAAGATCATGACTGAATCAAAGTGGGATCTGGATGCCAGTGGAATCTGAGCATGACATTTTCCAGCATACCCAGCTGAAAATACAGAACAGGGAGAGGAATGTTAAAATAAACTCGTTCAGCTAAAGCTGGCACTTTGGACTTCTACCTGCAGCCTCTAAACCTCTCTTCCACTGTAATCTCAATTTGCCATACAAGGGAATGCTTTAAATTAAAGCAAGGGAGTAGTTAAATTTTCCAAGCCAATCTTGTCTGTCTCTCCTTTGAGGATGCCAAACTGATGACAAGTACGGTATTATTTGTATATGTATATTTAAAGTTGACTTAATTAATGAAGCCCATGGAGTCTAACCCCTAATCTTATTAAAAATGTCAGATGCACAGAAACAAGAAGCTGTTTTACATTTGAAAGTTACAGAAATGAAAGGTTTGCTTTCAAATTTATTTTTAAGTTGGTAAAATATTTGTGTTCCTGTAATGTCCCTTTAATTTTGGTGTTTGGTCCATAAGGAATGCTGGGACAAGATGAAAAGTAAATATGGTGAAGGATGGACCTTTTTTTTCTTTTTGTTTTGTTTGCATCTGGGAGGCTTTTTTGCCTTCTCTGAGTTTCCTTGGGGCTGCTTATGAGTCAGCTCTAGATATTTCACCTTTTCTAATAGCACTTTTATATTTACAGAGCCTGGTTTTCCCAACATGCTGGGAAACATGGCCTTTGTGAAATATTTACATTGTTTTGATGTGCTATTACCAAGGGATAAAAATATCCAGTGATGTGGAGAAAGGGAGAATATAGGGGTTTAAATATTTCACTAATTTGTTGAGGAAATCTGGAAAACATCTGTCTGCGCTGTTTGTTCTTCTGTTACTTTGCTTTTAATTATCCCCACCTCTTTTTAGTGGAACATAAACTACAATTTCTCAACTTGATATGATAGACCAATCCATAGACAGCTGCCATGACATTTGCAGCACCCTGGACTTGGCCTTTTCGTTCTTCCAGATGTCTTCTGTGCAAACATTTCAAAACTAAATATTGATTAAAAACAGTTTAAGGAATAAACGCAAACAGTCTCAATGAACTGGCAGATTAAATACAATTGCGGAGGTCAAAACAAGACTTATTTAATTTCCATATGTTTTTTCTGATTCATGGAAGGTGAAGAATCAAGGTCCATATTGAGACTTGTATTCATGTCTACTCTTCTCACTTGCGTGATACTGAACATGTGGCTTCTGCTAGCTGTGTTTCTATAGTCAGGCAGAAGGCGATGCATGGAAAACTTTTCACTTCCACAGCAAGACAACAGGATAACAATGGGGTGTTTTTTCCATGAATGGGAGCAAACCAGTAAGCCAAAAATATAGCAAGGCAGATTGGGAAATGTTGATCTGAAGTGCCGCTCATTGGCACTGCAGAAGTCTCTCAGCTGAGATCACGGTGTATGGGAAATTTCAGTGTCAGATGTATGGAAGAACAAGTTACAGATAAGGGGCATATGTAGACGTCTGTAACAGGGGACATACACCATTTCAGGGCTAGTAATAGTGATACAGATTGTTCACAGAACAAAGCCAAGACTGATCTATGCTTTGTCCTGATTATAGACAGGAATTTGTTCAGCAACTCATTCCACAATGTCTTTGTGCACAAGCTATTTCCTTCAGTTCTTTGCAAAGACCAGGATTTGTCTAATAGGAAAACTTTGCAAAATGTTTTTTTCCATTCCCTGCACACTTACATGTATCATTGCAAGTGTAGGAAAAGATCACCTGCTTTCTGAAGCTGATACAAAGAGATGTGAGACTGTTGGTGACATCTATTGTTCTTTCAACAAAAGAATGAACACAATTGCCTTTTAGCACTGACAAGACTAGTTGCGTAAATCTGAAGACCAACATTTGCTACAGTATAATCTGAGAAGGGTAGGTGAGACAGTGGTGGCTAGTGTGCTATATTTCAGATAATGATGACCACGTCCTTTTTTCATTTTCTCTTTCTCAGAAATCACTGAGACTGCATGGATGTAGCAACAAAACAGAGAGCAAAATAAAACTCACCATGTGCATAATTTTTCCACTAGTTTGTTAAATGCTGTCATGGAGGTATCTTACACTATAGACACAGAGAGTGCTCAGATGCCGTTCCTACAATACTGTAAATCCAGTCTTATGATATTCTCTTATTATGATAAACAAGAAATAAAACCAAGGCAAACAAGCAATCTGTAGCGAAATTTTAAACTGAAAGTGAATAATCATGTGGAACAATGAGACAGGTTTCAATCATGACATGTCTCAACTAACTTACTTTTTGGGCATACTGTATGTCAAAGCCCCCAAAAAAGAAAAAAAAAAAGGAAAAAAGTGCAAGTGGAGAATGAAAATGCTGGGAGCAGAGGAGGCGTCATTCATTTGTATAAATAACTCTTTCTGGAGTCAGATTCTTGTGAATCTCTATTTCTATTACAAATATTTTTTATTAAATAAAAGTAAGGAAATGTTACTAAATGTGTGTGGAACAGAGAAGAAAATAGGAAGTAGGAAGGGATATATGCTTTAGAAGAAGGAATACATACTTTAGAAATGACCAGTATTTCCAAAGCTTTCAGTGTATAAACATTTGAGCATGTTTGAATCTGGTGTTCAAATAACCAAGTGAAAAGGGAAGGGATGTGCGTCAATTTGTACCTAACAAACCTGACAAAGACTAACCGTGGCAGGATACAGTTAGCTTAAAAAATAACTCAGGGTCTTACGGCACCCTTCTGGCCAGAATGAAGATGAAAAATTTTTGCAAAACTGATCAAAAGGCAAGTCAAAGTGGAAAGCTGAAAGATGAAATGGGGAGGTTAGACAAAAAAGGGAAAAAAGTGATCAGGAAGGAATCTCTTCTGGTAAAAGAAGAGGATTTTTCAAGACACTGTTGATAGATTCCTGATTTCTCAGGAGCTAAGATGCTTCTATACCTCTCTTCTGAGTAAGACCTAGAACATGCATGATCAGAACAAAAGTATGATTTTGTTAAAGTTGGCTCTACTATAGACACTTTCATTTGGTTAAGAATTACTTTCACCTGACAGTTTCTGGTACCGGGCTCCAAATTCTGCAATAAGATAGTTCTGGATCATCGTCACTCCCAGGAAACATTCTGCATGTGCAGAGTTAAAGTTATTTCTATTTGGTTTGTTCCCACAATGCAAATATCCACCTGTGCGTTACCTTGAAGAACTTTTTCTGAATCATCTCCTCCTATGTGTCTAATATTGATTTAACTGTGGGTTTTGGCATTGCTTAAAAGCTTGAAGTGTTTTTAACAGATAAAGTATGTTGTGTCCACTATTTGTGTCAGCACTCCCTGGGGAATCTCACTATTCAGAATGTTTTCTTAGAGGCATAGAATCATAGAATCATAGAATGGTTTAGGTTGGAAAGGACCTTGAAGATCATCGAGTTCCAACCTCCCTGCCATGAATACACATATCCCTGCATATACATACACAAACCCTTGCAGATGTCAATCCAAGCACCGCACCCAGGGAATAATGACTAACAGACTTCAGACAATGAAGAATCCAATTTAAAATCCAAAACTGGATTATAAAACCCTTTCTTTGTAGATTTCTGTAACAAATGCCCTTGGTGAAGCCATACTGGCTGTCACTAATCGCCTCCTTATTCTCCATGTGCCTTAGCAGAGTTTCCAGGAGGATCTGCTCCATTGGCACAGAGGCAAGACTGACCGGTCTGTAGTTCCCCGGGTTTTCCTTTTTTGCCCTTTTTAAAATTGCAGGTTACGTTTCCCCTTTTCCAGTCAGTGGGAACTTCACTGGACTGCCACGACTTCTCAAATATGATGCATAGTGCCTTGGCCACTTCATCCACCAGTTCCCTCAGGACCTGTGGATGAATCTTGTCAGATCCTGTGGACTTGTGCACCTTCAGGTTCCTCAGATGGTTTCAAACCTGGTCTTCTCCTCCACTGGGCAGTTCTTCATTCTCCCAGTCCCTGCCTTTGCCTTCTGCAACTTGGGCGGTGTGGCTAGAGCCTTTGCCGGTGAAGACAGAGGCAAAGAAGTTGTTGAGTACCTCAGCCTTGTCCATGTCCCAGGTGACCAGGTCTCCCCTTTCCTTACGAAGAGGATCCACATTTTCCCTAGTCTTCCTTTTGTCACTGACATACCTATAGAAGCTTTTCTTGTTGCCCTTGATGGCCCTCGCCAGATTTAACTCTGCCTGGGCTTTAGCTTTCCTAACCTGATCTCTGCTCAGACTGTGTCTCTGTATTCCTCCCAAGCTACCTGTCCTTGTTTCCGCTATCTGTAGGCTTCCTTTTTCTGTTTGAGATTGTCCAGGAGGTCCTTGTTCATCCACACTGGCTTCCTGGCTTTTTTGCGAGTTTGCTGATGATACCAAACTGAGTGGGGAAGTGGACACGTCGGAAGGGAGAGCCACCCTGCAGGAGGACCTGGATGGGCTGGAAGAGTGGGCTAACAAGAACCTTATGAAGTTCAACAAGGACAAGTGTAAGGTCTTGCACCTGGGAAAACACAAATCAGGAGTGCAGCACAGACTGGGATCTGCCTGCCTGGAGAGCAGCTCTGTGGAAAGGGACATGGGGGCCCTGATGGACAGCAAGCTCAATACGAGTGAACAGTGTGCTACAGAGGCAAAGAAAGCCAACAGGATGCTCAGTTGCATCAACAAGGGCATCACCAGCAGAGAAAAAGAGGCCATTAACCCACTTGCTTGTCAGGCCACACCTGGAACACTGTTCAGTTTTGGTCCCTGCTATACAAAAAGATGTGGACAGCCTGGAGAGGGTCCAGAGAAGGGCAACCAAGATGATCAAAGGACTGGGTAGCCTGTCATATGAAGAAAGGCGAGAGAACTGTGTTTGTTGAGCCTTGAGAAAAGAAGGCTTAGGAGACACCATATCACCATGTTCCAGTATTTAAAGGGCAGCTACAAAGAAGATGGAGACACCCTTTTTTACAAGGAGTCACATGGAAAAGACGAGGGGTGATGTGTACAAGTTACTCCTGGGGTCATTCTGATGGGACACAAGAGGAAAATTTTTCACAGTGAGAACAATCAGCCATTGGAATAATCTCCCCAGGGAAGTGGTGGATTCCCCATCATTGGATGCTTTGAAGATCCAGCAGGACAGGGTGCTGGGCCTTCTTGTCTAGAGCGTGCTTTTGCCAAGGACGGTTGGACCAGATGATCCTTGAGGTCCCTTCCAACCTGGTATACTATGATTCTATGATTGATTCCTATTAAATGCTTAATTTCCCCAGCTCGGCCTCTTGACAGGAGCTTGTTGGTTAATGAATTCTCACAACTGGACCTTCATGTTACACACTGCCACACAAAACAGATGCTTGCAGAAAAAGGCAGCAGTAAATGAATATAATGCACTGAAAAGAATTGTGCTGGGAAGGATGCATCATTACTCTCAACTTTTCACCCCCTCATCAGCACTGCCACGCAGCCCACTCCCCTTTGCTTTTCCAGGGGAAGGGCCTGAATTTCCTGTTCCACTGGTATAATGTGTTATTTTCCTTTTCTCTGCATGGTGTTCACTTTTCCCCCTAGTGATTCTGAGCCCGTCTCCAGACACTGATTATTTTCTTGTGGTATTCTCTTTGTTATAGCTGGGCTTTGTATGTTAATTCAGGGCTGATGGTAAGTACCAGACAGCCAGAAAAACAGCAGTAAAGTATTTATTTAGAGACCAAATAAAGCAGGGTGTGGTGGGGTAGTGATGTCAAGAGTGGATGATGGCACACCAGTGCAGTGAACATACCATTCATGGAGCTCAGAAAGGACCTCAAGATGTTAGGACAGATTCAACTTTCAGTAATACCTGCATCTACTAAACTGGTTCAAATGCAGTTACTTCAGATTTAGAAGCGATATGAGGATGACCTGGGCTTCTGAACCAGTAATGGCTGACTCAGATGGCTGACAACAGTTAATATAAAATAATAGTGATTGTCCCAGAGGATTCTAATTCTGCAAAATAGAAGTGCGAGCAGAAGGGCTCTGGACTAGCCCCTAAATGAAGTGGGTTTTTGTCTGCCTGAGCTGTCAGAGTTAATCAAGTTGAACCTGTATTTTGGGGATAAGCTCAGTAACTTCACGTCTGGGATACAGGGGATATTCCACACTGGGTTAGACTCTCTTTGTGCAACGTGGAGCGAAATTATTGCCTTTCATCCACCATTAACCTTCTATTTTTACTTCAGTATGTTGCATTTTGGCTTTTTGCCTTTTTATGCCTTTAAACAAATATATTTTTAACGGCATGGATATGTCTCATAATCTTCGTTATTTATTTACTCTATATATTTTTTCTTCAAAGGCTTTATTGTTTTGCAGCCTGCAAATATAGTCTGAAACTAAGTAAAAATATCAGGAAATAACAATTTTGCCTTAAAGTCCTGGCTGAACTGTAGTTTTATGTTAAAGATATGCAAACGATACAGATGTTAACATTAAAATACACCTCAGCATGATTACCAACATAGCCATATAATGGTTATGGTCTGCCAGGTTTAACTTATAAAACTCTAGCTTTATGTTAATAATATAGGATCTGCAGACTCCCTTCTCTTCCCTCGATTTTACTACAATACCTACAACCATTTATGGCTTTATGGTAGAGCGTGAGATGCCTTGCCCCTATCCCAGTGCTTCTTTACCTCATTGCACACTCATTGTCTGCCCTGGCTAACGTGTATCATGAATTTAGGAAAATAATCCAGTTCAGACATGTGAAGTTTCCAGGGCCTGGTCTGGTAGCATGCTGTTAAACTGAGATCTGAGGAGTTCACATGCAGTTCTTCTCAACGTCTAACTCTGCTGGAGCAGGATCACTGCAGTGTGTGATCTGACCCTGTCCCTCCCCACCCCCTGCAGCAGGAAAAACCATCTGAGGGGTTTATTTACCGCAGCTGCCCATGAAAGCTGGTTTAAAATCAACATTCAGAGAACAAGCCATGGGGTTCCAATGCAGTACAGAGTTTACCAGAGAGGAGAGTATTGCTCTTGGATTAGGAAAACAACCATGCTGTTTAGCGAAAGATTTTAAGGTTTTGAAGTGTATTTATTTTCCGATAGGAAATGACAGCAAGGCTTTTTAAAATTCTCAGAGACAGGCAGATAGATACAGGCTCCAGAGTAGACACCAGTCTCCATATTATAGCGAGAACGGGAAAATGTCAGTTTTAGCTCCTGAGTAGTGTTATTTTAGCTTTGGAATTGCAGCTTCTTCAGCTATCTCCATATCTTAGAGGAAGAAACATTTTTGTTCAAACTGATGTATTTCTTCAAAAAACTTCTAGTTTTTGTAAAAGGTTTCATGGGAAACCAGCTTTCCCTTGTATCCAGTGACCCAGAGAAGTTGCTGTATATACACACCTTGTCAAACAAATAAGGCAATGCAGATGGCTTGGGACATGTAGGAGACTAACATAAATGGCGAGAAACAGAAATCACCCAACGCTGGATCAGGGATTTGTGAAAGATCTTACAGCATCTTTGTTTTTTAGAATGTTTCTCCACCTGTCCTCCAAGGGAATCTTGGACCTCTGAATGAATTTATGACTGTATTTATTTTCCCTATATTATTTCTGTGCAACTGTTTTTTCCTCTGTAGAGGCATGTTGCTGCTTTTTGCTGCAGCTGACTTTTCTGTAAGAACTATCTTGCTTTAGCCACGTTATCCTACATTCACTTTTATTCTTTTTTTTCCCTCTATATTCCTCCTATCTCTTTTGAGTCATCTGGTTCATTTTCAAGGCATCCTGTTTATTTTCCCAGCTATTTGTTTTTAATATGTGTTATGTGACCTTTTCTGTCTGCTGTTTTGGGAATGTATACAAAGCTCTTCCTTTATTTGCATTTGCTTTTCCTTCTCCCCTCCACAGCACCTAACATTTGCCAGTGGAACCCCAGAACAGGAAATGGGAATAACAAACCACAAGCCCACAGAACCTGATAACAAGCAAAGTTCGTTTTCATTGTGCAGGTGTGCAACGCTTCAAGTCACTGAGATATGTAGAAATGCAAGGGTGGTATTTTATCCTAGGAGCTCTCTGACACAGTTCTGGGAACAGACTGCAGCTACAGGAAACTTGTTTGAAAGCAGCATTCTCCCCGTGGTTTTCTTTGTGCAAGATAGCCATCAGTAAGGCAGTAACCAAAGCAGAATAAGGCAATACGTTTCCTTGGGAGAATGGTCTACAGGGGTCTATTGTGAATGGGAATCAGAGCATGGTGCTACTTCAGCCATTTTATTTCAGCAATGTACTTGAAGAGGAAACCAGGGAGCTTTTCTTCCTGGGAGCGTTTTTTCCATGGTTATGGAGGTTAACTCTTTGGCCAGTTTCCCTTTTACATGCTCCCTTTTAAGAGAAAGCTGCTGAGATCCTGACACTGCCTCTGGCTAATTGTGGTTTGGCAAAGTGATGTTCATCCGAGATGGCTGCTTCCAGAAGAAGAGGTATCCAGAGCCGGCAAACCATCTTTGTCAGGCTGAAGCACAGAGCACAAGGGCAGATGTATTGCAAAAATCAATACCACAAGCTATTGGTCTGCCACCATTAACTCACCACAGCAGCAAAAGCCTTGGTTGTCTCCAGAGTTACTGCTATGGCACTGTACTGGCACCTGATATTATTGTAAGTAAGAAATACTACAGGCTACAGTTTGCACTAGAGCTTGCTGCGTGCAGCAACCACTGGCTTCATTTGGTGAAGATGCAAGGCAACTTTTGCTCCCCAAAGGAACAAATAGCTAAGCTTGCAGCAAGTTTACCCTGGCCTGGCCCACTGGGAAAAGAAGTTGGTGTTGACAAGTGCTTATATTTTGGCAGGCAGATGTGCTCTTCAGGCCAGGAGCTCTTTTCTGAGGAGATATTCTTTGTCACTCTGATTTGCTTCTCACATTTCTGATTTGCCCATTGCAACAATACTTGTCTGTGTGTGTGTATGTGTGCCCACATGTGATGTGGGGAAGTCTCTCCTTAGCCATTGCAAAAGATCTGCTGTTCTGGGAGTGCTAATCTCATACCAGGCCCAAAGAAACCAAAGGGGAAGATGCTGCCTTCAAACACGCTTTCTGTAGCTCCAGTCTGTTCCCAATAGACTTTCGTTTTCTGCCCTTTATTTCACAGCTCACTTTGATGATGCACCATTCAGTTTTGGAACACACCCCTTTCCCTCAAGCTTTGGGCAAATCAAGAGCAGGGCTTGATGCTGAAGCCTAAATCATGGACACAAGGAAACAGAAAAAAGCTGCGTCAGAGGAATTTCAGAGTGGACATTAAGAAAAGGTTCTTCACTGAGAGCGTGGTCACTCACTGGAACAGGCTCCCCAGGGATGTAGTTACAGCATTAAGCCTGTCAGATTTCAGGGACCGTCTGGATGATGCTCTTAGTCAAATGTAGTCCTGCAAGGAGCGGGGCGTTGGACTCGATGATCCTTATGGGTCCTTTCCAACTTGAGATATTCTGTGATTCCATCTATGTGCTGGATATGACCACAGCACTTAAATAGGAGCCCATGTTTCCAGGGCAATGCAAGGGGTGGTCTTCACAAAAGCAGCTTGACGTCAGTACTTGCCATATATGTGACAATTCTCAAGGCAGAAGACTCATAGGAAAATCAGCTCTGTTGATGCTGGCCCAAATCCACATGCCAAAGCATTTCCCTGAAGAGAGCACACTCTCTTTTTTAAAACATGCATGTTATGAACAATGTTTGCTTTTAGAAGATGGAGCACAATGGGAGGCAGCCTATCCTGGTGGCTTGTGTTGTGCTGAAGATCTGGTAGAAGGGAGGTTTGGAACACTATCTGAGTGCAGGATAACAGATTGTGTGATTTAACAGAAGTTCACAATATTGCACTACACTTCCCCGCCCCCTCCCTCCTCATTTTTGCTTTTCCTATAGTAGAAAGTGGAGACACTATACAGCTAGGCCATGACTCTTCTCAACAAGATGAGGTCTAATCTCAGCAAGAGGAAGACTCAAAGTATCTTCATGACTGTGGCCTTGTCCTTTCCATATTGTTTCTTCTGCTGATTTGCTCTGATTGTGAGAAGACTACAGGAAAGGAGTAGTGAGAGTAGCTCATTGCTGTTACTTCAGCTGGAGGGAGAAAATACCTGACAAAATGATTTGGAACATAAAGTTCTGTAAATTCACATGGTAAACATTTTAAGTATGTGAAATATTTTTACTAGAATGGTTTTTTTTGTATTCCCTGCTTCAGTTGT
>NW_009661368.1:9523397-9555037 GCF_000708025.1 Charadrius vociferus
GTACCACCTTCCTGATTTCCTGCTATTGGCCCTTCTTTTTTGCTTTTATGTGATTTTGGTTCTAGGTGATTGTATCAGGATCTCTGATTTTTGACTTTTGATCTAATATTTTAAAAAAAATTGGGGACTTTCACTTCCAGGTTTCAGTATCAAACCCACTATAGCGGGAATATAGAGTATTTCATCTTTATTTCTACTTTTTGTAGCACTTAGAAGCTCAGATTAATACTGTAACATCTTTTCTGTAGCTTATATTGATATTTTTAAGCCCTGAAACTGAAGCATTTGTGATTTTCTGCCATATGTCTTTTAATGAAGTCTTATTGCTTTTGGAGGAAATTAGATTTTTTTAAAGGAAACTATAATTTGGTAGAAAATGCCTTTTTTTTTTCCCACTGAAGAACTGTGTTTCTGGAAGATCTGTGAGGAGCCATGACCTTTCAATCACTGCTGTTGGCATCAGGCCCTCAACAAGGCAAGCCAGGAACAAATGCTTTTTGGAGGGGGTGTCTGTTCATCTCCTCTGGTTCAACAAGCCTCCAGACGGTTGCAAGATGGGGTGCAGGAAGCAGAACTGCTTCATAAGAGGAATCTCTCTCCCTTTTAAATCTCCTTGAGGAAGTTTTTGAGGCTGGGAAAAAATATCCCACATGGGTACCTGGTTCTATATAAATCTATATGAATGACTTATTACAATTAGAATCAGATTCAATATTTTTACATTGAGGTAAAACTTTCATTGTCTCTATAAAAGCATTGCTTGCATAAAGAGCAGAGAAAGTGGCACATTTTATTCACTGCAAGCTTTGGTTAACCTTTGCGTATGTCCTGGTTTGAGGTAAAACAGAATCAATTTTCTTTTCAGTAATTTGACTTTGCAGCTAAGACTCTTCTAACTAACTGAACTCTGAAACTCTCTGAAATTCACAGCATATTGTGCAGACACTGTTCGCTCTCAGAGTGATCAGACCCATGTTTATAGCTGATGCCCAGGCATGGTGTGCAGAGGGGCTCTTGCGTACACTTACTGCTCTAACCCCCAGGGGCAGCTCACTCTGTTATGTGCCCCGTCGGAGGGTCGGAAGCGGAGAAGCGCAGAGGGGTCCCACCTGCAGGGAGGAGGGGACAGGACAGGTGACCCAAAACTGACCAACGAGGGTATTCCATCCCATCTGCCTCACGCTCAGTATAGAAGCTGAGGGATCGAAGGGTCAGCCCTCTTTCTTCAGCGGCCAGCGTCTGAGGAGGACTCTGTCTGTTCGTCTGCCTGCGATCCCCATCCTGAATGCAGATCCAGAATCCAGTTCCTGTCCGTCACCGAGTCCAGTCTGGGACTGCCCCAGTGCCAGCCGGTGACGTGATTGTCATCCTGGGAGCTTGATACGGTTTTCTATATCTTGTATTATTTCATTATTTCCTTTTTAATATTTTATTAATATTTTCATTAAAGTAGTTTAGTTTTCGTCTAAACTCGTAAGTCTCTCTCTCTCTCCCCCTCCTCTCCTTGGAGAGAGAAGTGCGGGAGAACATCTGTCATTCATCTCAGTGGCCAGTCCAGCCACGACAGCATACCATGTGTCTCCTCAGTTTATTGTGTGAATGCTTTCCTGTCAACTTCATCTCCAGTACATAGAAAATGCTTTCTGTTTAATTTAATTTCTTACAGTGTTGCCAAAATTAATTTTCTGTTCGCTCTAAATATTTTATTATGAATGGTACAATATGTGGTAGATAGAGCAAAATTTATCCTAGTCTTGTTCTTATATCTCTGTAGACAGAGATGAAATCTTTGGCATGCAGGTTATTGGTGATGAGTTTGCTGTAGTTACTGACTCGATTTTGAATTTCTGGGCAAATTCTTTGCTTGTATATGCTCCTCCCTTCCCCTAACTTCCAGGGCTAGTCACTGACGTAAATAAAAGGACGTGGTCTTTAATATGGTACTGATTTCAGTCCTGAGCAAACATGTTTCTCTAGTGAACACTTCATGTCACTGAAATTGCAGACGTTCCTAAGGAAGTGTGTGGCATGTGTGAGAAATGGGTACAGCTGATTGGGAGAAAGCCCTGTGCTAAACACTTCCGTTTGAGCTGCTTCATTTTTGCCCTCTTTCATCTCCAAATCTCTCCCTTTGGGGTCACGCACAACCGCTTGCATATGGTAACACAGGCTGCTCACTAATGTGCAGAAGAGAGAACCAAGTTAAACCATGTTCTGAGAGCTTTTCTTCTTGCACCTGAGAGCTTGTGCTGATTTATCCAGAACTTTGGGAGTGGTTGCTGTTAAATACAATGAATCAGTTGCCTGCAATTGAAATTGTTGGGTTTTGGGTGGAACTAGCCTCTAGAAAATAACTTGCAGGGATGTTGTGAATGCCTTCGCAGAAGAAGCTGGGCACTGAGCTGGGAGGGTGCTTGTTCTTTGGATTCTCAGTCACCTAAACTTGACTTTGGGACAGGATGTGTTTTTAAGAGAGATGTTGTAGTTCAAACTGTAGCTAACTCAGGGAATCCCTGCAGCATGGGTAGGTCTGGATGATCACTTCTGGCCTGGTTGCTCACTTGCAAACCAAAACCAGGTAGCTACTTGTTAAAAAGGTTCAGTGAATACTTGCCAATGATGATGTGGACAGTGTTTCTTGCCTTGGGATAAACAGATGGATGGGATTAATTCTGAATTCTCTTATGGACATCTTTTGCTGTGCCCCTGTGAATCCATGACAACTTCTGGTCTAGACTGTGACTGAGCACATGAGAGTCCAAGTACCTGAGAATGGAAAAGTGTAATGCAAGATCGAGGCGAACAGGGAGTAATTCCTACACGTGAGTATCTGATCAATGTTTATTGTTGGGTATCTCCAAAACATAGACAGGGGAAGAGGTAACCAATGCTGAGGATAAGCTGGTGATTAGATATAGTGACAATTAATTTCAGCACAAAAAATCTTGCTGTGCACCGCTTTCCCGTGTTGAAAAGACAGAGGTTTGCCGCAGAATGTTTTAAGATACTTGACAGTATTAATATTCTTCACTAAATAGATGAAGGTGCTTGACAAAATACAGTTTGTTCTAAGCATTTTTTGGACAGAATATATTTTATCTATATAGGGACTTTAGCAGAATTGTCAGTGATGTCTCATGACAGATAGCAATATGAAGAGTTGTAAGATCCTGACTATTAAAAAAAGGACCAGACAGCTTAGTGCTGTGGCAGTCTGTTTGACTCTTGAGTGGGTGGTTGGAAAGGGACAGGGAAAGGGTGATCTTCTAATGGGAATTTAATCATATAGTTTCTAGAAATAATGGGAATCCAGAGATGATTAAGGAAGAGATGAGAAAGAAAAAGCATTTTGGAGAAATTTCCTCACAGAGAGAATGATTCATTTTGGACTGTGCTGTCAAAAGGCAGCTATGGAAACTGCAGCTGTGGATGTATGAAATAGGAGTCAGGCAGGTGCTTACTGGAAAAAATGTTATGGATGGAAACAAGCACCAGGAGGAGTGGGAGGAATCCGCAGAGCCAGCTTCCGGTTTTTAGTTACAGCAGAATAAATGTGTTATTCTGCATTTGCATTGCAGATACACAACAGTTCTCAGTCTGAGCAGATGCTTGGCTGCCGTGGATTTTCACAAACACGTGTCCAAGGGGCAAGTCTCACCTTCCTCTAACATTTTTTAAAAGGAAGAGGAGTATTAAATGCCAGGATGAAGGAAAGAGTTTCAGGATGGAAAAGGCTGAGCAATGGTGGTGTAATAGAAAGCAGAATTTGGCCCACATTAGTTTCCTCCAATGGGGCTGTTTTTTCCATTAGTACTGCTAGCACTAAAGAGTATCTCTGACGTACATCAAAAGTTTAGCCCTACAGAGAAAGGCACAGAGTGATGGTGAGATATAGTGTATGTTGGGGAGGAAAGCTACAAACAAAGAGGATAGCTTTGAGTATTTTAGGAAGAGGAGCTGAGAGGGTTCAAAAAGTGGCAGCCTGTTATTGGTGCCATCGTAACTTCAAAAAGAGAGTCTGATGTTCTGCATCAAGGGACTGGTTGAGATGTGAGTCTGTCGTGAAACTGAAGGAGAAGCTTCCAAGAACGCTGCTTACCCAAACCTGCTTGTTTCCCTTGGCTCTCACAATCCCTTTTGCTTCTCTGTCCTGGCCTTTTGCATTCAGATTTCATGGAACTGCAGATGTTGCCATTGGTTTCTGTGAAGTCACTCCTATTTATGCCAGAATTTTCAGAGAAGGAAAAGTCACTGATCATAAGGAGAGACAGCATATAAGTGTAAACTTCTAAAGATATTCACTGAGGCTGTTACTGCTTTCTTTCCTGCTTCTCAGGCGTGAGTCCATTGACTCAGGTCACGTCTGGATGCCTCTGGGTCATAATTTGAAAGCAGTTTCCAGTTTAGCTCAGTGCAGCTCCATTACACCCCATTTTCTCTGTGTTGTCCCACTGCCCTGCCTGCACACCAACCAACTCAAAGATAGCTACAAAATACAGCTGTAATAACAAAACCCACAAGGTTAATTCAGAAGTCCAGGAACCAGACCCTCAGCTGGTTCAGATCAGCACAGAGCAGTTCACTGCACTGGAGAGGCACCAATTTTACACTGGCTGAAGGTTATCTTTGAGATTTCTTTTTGCAAATGGCACAGGGAGAAAGTTGCTGGAGAGGGCTGAGGAGAAAAACATCCTATTTTCTTTCGGGAGAGTTTAAGACTTGCTGACTCAAACACCAACCGTCAGTTTGTTATCTCCTGAATCCTGGCAATACAGTTTGCTAGGGAAACCCCACATCTGTTCTTCAGTTCAGTTTCACCTCTTCAAAGCATGTCCAAGCTACCTTCCTAAATGCCTCCATAAAATTAGTTTTTACTTACAGATGTTTCATTGTGTATTGCATGTTTCCATGGCACACTGATTTGCCAGATGAAGCAATCTGCAGCCCATTTAGTTTATCTTAAAGCCTTTTAAATCTGTCTCCTCTAAGCTTGAAATTCTCTCATTCAGGCATCCAGTGTCATTGAAACTCCTATGCCAATAATTCTTAATGACGTGTGTGTCTAGCCAGAGTAATTCTCCTCATTCAATTTGCAATTTTCCAAGTCAATCCTTTCAGCATTGTGACTGTAGCCGTTTGTTTTGCATTCTGAGACACACAGGTCTCTTAAACAAAATGATCCTGACTTTATAGGCAAAACAGTGTCTTATAATGAAGGACAACCAAACTTAAAGTTTGTTTTGGAAGCCACAAATAGTATTATCTTTGTTTGCTTGCTCTCCTGGGCTCAAAGCTAACTCACATCTATGTACACAAGCATGCAAAGTCTTCCCTTAGTATTTGACATAAAGGACAAAAGCAGAGCCATTTCCCATTTGGCAGCATATTTCGTCTCTACTCTTGTTCAAAGAGTATGTTGGACTGAGGCTTGTATCTTATGCTACTTCCCATGCTTAGGAGCTAATATCTACAGTAACCAATAGAAACTCTACTGTTAAAATCTAGACTCTTGGTTTATAAAGGCAGCATACTTAGGGCACTCTGACGGAAAGAAAGAGGCCCTTTGTAGTACTTAATGGCCAATCTCAGCCATCTATTGAGATCTCAGTGATGGGGTCAGGAGGAAAATTTTGCAGCTGCTATAAAGAGGATTGCAACAATTTTGGAAGTCTTTGGAAGGAGTCGAGGTGAAGATAACTAGGTGGGAAATGGGGTTTGTCATCAGAACAGAACAGAATGCGCCCACGTGTTTTTTATCTTCAGGAACCATTGTGACTTACATGCTCATTTTGTCTTGAAAACAAGAAGCTTCTGATCCCTGTGTGAGGAAGATCTATGTGAGCTCAAGAGGTTTTACTTTGGTCACTGTGAAAAAAGAATTTCTAAGCCTCCCTCATTTCATTCATTTATTTTTGCCTGTTCTTCAATACCCGTTGAAGGAACAGATATATTTAAAGATGTTTATTTTAAGTTGGTACTTTGGATTAAAAAGCTTTTCCATCTGTTTCTGCCCTGCATTGGATATAACATTTTGCAGATGGCAGCATTTATCAGAATCCCAGTGCAGACTACTTACTGGCTTTGTGCCTTCGGAAACGGGCTGCATTCATAGCCACTATCACTTCATTGAAATTGGTGCAATGACACCATGGGTAAATCTGACGCATCATCACAAGTGCTTCCTGGAGTATCATCATGCACTCTGGCCACAATGGCTGTGTCTTGGTTTACTTGTTTAATGTAAATATATTGAATTATATGTAGTTTTCACGATTACTGAAGATTACTGGTTTGCTTTAAGAACTTCTTGGTTCTATTTTTCCAGTCCATGAGTGATTTAGGGAATAGCTTTCAAACATGCCATCACAAATTGCAGCCACAGATTTGGGTATACAAGCTATTTATGCAGGCAGAAATTGGGAAGGTGCCTACTGTCTTGACCAAAGCAAAGGAGCCATCAGTTTGGCCAGTTTTTCTTTCTTTCATGTATTCCACAAAATATGACACCTCTGCCACATTGTTACTCCCCACTTGGTGTGAGTAACACCTTTCTTGGTCTTCTCAACATGCTCTCAAATTATGTGTTGTTTAAGTCCCTTGGGGTGCTGGTCCTAAATGCTGCCCTTAATCATGAAGAACCTTGCCTCCCTAGGTGGTCTCATGATTTCCATTGGGACTGCTTATGGAGCGTGGTATTGATAAGAGCTGGCAGACTCTGGTCTTTTTTAGCATAGGCCTAAGAATCACTACTCCATGTTCAGGTTCCAGGATCAGTTCCATTTGGAAAGATTGTTTTTCATTTCACTGTCAGGTTACTTTTTCTCTAATATTTTATTTACAGAAAGGTGCAGAGTAGAGAGCTGGAAGTGACTTAGATCATGAAGCCCAATATCAGGTTCAGTTAGGGTGCTCCTCCCGGCCAGGAGAGCACACGATATAGAGGGAGAAGTCCCCGCTGATGGGGAGCAATAAACATATCCTCACTCCACGCTCTCTTCCAAGGGCAGCCATCGTGTCAGGACGCGGCAGCCCAAATTGCCGGCGGGGTTTTGGGTGGAGAGGAAGCCATCTCCTCCCTCATTGTTCCTGCCTGGAAAATTGCAGGAGGGTTTGTTGCCAGCTTGCAGCTCCCAAAGCCCGTGATGCTTTTTTAGCTTTCTGCGAAAAAAAATATTTTGGGACAAAGCCTTTCATGTCTATCTAGAGCCAAAATGTCACTTGCTTTGGAAAGTTTTAAGAAAATTGGTTAAAAACCTGCATTAGTTAAGAGAGGCTGGAAGAAAAACAAAATTTGACTTTTTAAAGTAAATTTCCACCCTGCCCTAGTCTATGGAAGGAGCGTTCAGGACTAAAAGAGAATTCCCATTTACAAGTGTTTATCACAGCAAACCTCCAGAGCACACTGTTTATTCAGCACTGCTATGGAAAACCCAGTTTCAGTCATGCTGACGATTTGCGTGAAATGACAAAATGAAGATTTAACTGTCACTTTTCCATGTCCCTGCCTTTTCTCTCCCTTCGTTCATTTTTCTTATGCTTTGGAATATTCGGAAAAGGGCTTGTTTCTTAAATTGTAACTTGATAGTTAAGTCACATTAGGTGCCTAATGTGGCTCCCTGAATACTATTTCAGTGAATGCTATTTGGCTGGCTGGCATACCGTGGATACCATTTTGTGTAAGTTTTGACTGTGGACAGCCTCTATGATTCTAGCTGTGAACCACCATAGTGAAAAGAGAATTTTTTCAAAGTAGTGCCCATCCAGGAACTAATGCTGAACACAGTACCCAGGCTGCTCTCAAAAAGAGCTGTGGGCTGCGACAGAAAGAAAACTTAAGCAATGTCAGTGTCACAACAGATCCTGAGAGAGCTTTCTCAGTGGCTAAGCATATCTGAGGCATCAAGATGGAAAAATACTTCAGAGATTTTGTAAGCTGTCGGAAAAGTTCCAACTATTTAGCAAAGTTAATGCTGAGCTCTTCTGACTCACAGCACTAAAAAGCTGCTCCAGTCTCCCTGCTGAATCAATTAGCTCAGCCAGCACCCTTCCCGTCAAAGTAACACCTTCCCTTCTTGCTCAGTTCTAAGACCTAATTCAGTAACTTCCATAACAAAAATACATAAAGCTGTATTCCCTTCTGTACCTTTGCTGCCAAAGGTTGCTTGCCCTACTTGCACACTTGCATGCTTAAGTTCCCTTCAAACTGGAGTTTGGAGCCTGTGCTAGAAATCAAAGTCCTTACGATCAAACCAACTCAGTTAATATTTGTAGTCCTCCAGAGAAAACATAGTGCAGGGATGTTTGGTCGTGATAATTCTCAGGATCAGACAAATGCTGCTGTGGAGCGGACCAGTTTGTTTAACACAGCCAGGGTGCTGAACTGGGGACTGGGAGAACTGCCTGACTCTGGACTCTCAAAGCTGCAGCTGCCTCTGAAGAGGCTGGACTAAGGTACATGGAGGTCTGTAGTGCACGACCGGCCCTGGATCCCCACAGAGTGTACTTGACAACTTACTCTAAAAGTAGTATTGTGCCTGTAACCTTCACACCCACACTGGCTCTCCGTTTGGTCACTAGGGCACTTGAGTATGTCTTCGATTCCAGCAGAATTTTCTCTGTGTGACTAGCTCTCTTAGCTATTCTTTGGCATTGTAATCGTTGCATCTATTTTCTTTTTACTTTTTTTATGATTAATTAGTCAATTATATGAAATCACCTTTTGCAATTAAAGCATAATTTAGAAAAAAACATTGAGCAGATAATGCTCATTTGTCATTAAATTGCTTATAACTCAGGCTGTTGTATGGCAAGGTATTTTTAGTTTCTGGTTTTACTGCCGGATGAATAACATTGATTAAAACCCCCACCCTAATATATTGCTTGGAGTGACTCAGTCTTGTCCTTCAATATTTCAAAGGAAAGGGACTTAGATTTGCAGTTTCCATTGTTAATAAAGAGCATTTGGTTTTGAGAGGTGGATGCAGCTTTGGGCTGAACTTTTGTAATGTGGAGTTGAAAGGGCAACGGCTGTAACAAAGTGTTATTTAAACTGTCGCATAAAAAGGAATCTAAAATATGGTACCTTAAAAGTTGTTTCTTTTATGAAAAGGGAAGGACGAATCGGTTACTGCCTGTGTAATTGTTTAGTTATCCATCAGATTACTGCAAACTGCATGTGTGTACTTTTCAAAGTGCTTTGGTGTAGACAGACACAGACCTCTGCTCCTGAGGAATTCAATGATTTGCCCCATGGGAATTGCTGGGCTTGCCGGAGTTCACTTAATGACACTGATGGGTCAATTCTCTGCCAGAGCCAACAACTCATCTTCATCATCTTCTCAACTTCACATCCACTAATGATCAGTCCTCATAATGAAGGCATTTTTCACCCTGCCAGGAGTCACAAGGAGAAAAATTGATTGACAGAGTTATCTGGATTGTAGTAATTAAATCAGGGCAGACAAATCCCTGCTCTCATTATATTTCAGACATGTCTGAACCATGAAAAACAGAGCTGAAGCATGCTGATTTGCTTCTTACAGTTCAAAATGTGGCATTAAATGCTGTATATGATATATAGGGTTACGATACATAAATGCGGACAAATTAGAAAAGGATAATTATAAATCACAAGTGGTCTAAATATGGGTGTTGGGTTTTACCGTCTTTAGTGAAATGTGTATATCAAACGTTTGAAAAAAGCTATGAACTGTAAGACATTAACATGTTCCAGGAAATGAATCTGAAAGTATACCGTGCTTCCAAATGTATACAGGCTCATTCTGTAGTGCTCTGCATAGAAACAACATTTGTCTGTACCAGCCAGGCAAAAGAGATGCCAGGTAGAAAGAGAGATGCAAGACAGTGACAAGAGATATAGTACAGAATTGGCACAGCCACGGGATTGGTGCTCGCACAGCGGAACGCATCTATATGGTTTTCGAGCTCTCTTCTTTGTAGTTGAGAACACAGATTTACACTGTAGAAGCCAGAAAAGGATCTCAGATACTATTGGAATTCTTTTGTTGGTGAATTGCTTGTTGTGCAGCACTTGCCTTGAAGAAGGATTTGTGTGCAGATGTTCTTTGGGTAACGCTGCAATCTGGATTCAAGAATTGTCCCTTGGTTATTTTTAAAGAATTTTTTCTTCAATCAGTTTATTAATCTAGGCCATTTTTCAGATACTCTAAAATATTGTACCCACTTTAAGCAGAGGATGCTGCATGAACTTGAATTAACATTAACCAGCTAATTAAGCTGTCTTGATCTAGTTAATACCAGGTATATAAGATCTACAGAGGTAGATCAGGGTTTAAAGCAGGCAAATTGAGTAGGGAGATCTGGATTCACTGGGAAAGATGCTCAGATAATATAAATTGGTGTAAGTTCACTGAGCTCAGTTTAAAGCACCGAGTTGCATTTATGGGATATTTGGCCCATATATGAGACATTTGAAAACAAACCTTAATAATTCAGAAATGCGGATGACAACTAGATGTAGAACTTAGACAAGAGTGCATTAACCAGAAAACAATTTCAGGAGTAAAGGCTTTGGGGATATAATGCCCATTCCCTTCACATGACGGCTTTTGTGGGTCCTTCGGTCCTGCCAATTTAGGTTCATGAATGATACAAACCCTCTGCTGGAATCACATATCCAAATAAGCATGGAAATGCTTTGCCTCTGGTGCTGCATGCATGTCGGTCTGTAGTACAGCTTATGACTTTATGGATGCCAGTGGATAGTGTCAGCATCCTGTGGAAATTCACAGCTCAAACAACATGCAGGTAAATACAGATAATTAAAGAAAAGTTTTAAATGTATTTCTTTGTAATGTAATGTGTTGCAAGACCTAGGTTTTTCATCACCTTTGACTTTCCCATTTTATAACATACGGCTATTGATTACAGGACTTTATGTAGGAAACTCAGATTTAAAAAAAATCATGGTTTGGGATGAGATTCCACTGCTGCTTTTCACACATTATTTTGACAGTGCACTTTGATACATATTGATAGAAGTTCTTTTCTAAACCTTTCCAAGCAGAGTGTTAACTGAATAGGGTACTGTTCTGGGAATCAGGAGATTAGACTAAACTCTCGGTCACTGAGATTGTGCAACAGCCAATGACTACAAGAGGCAAGGAGAACACCCATTAAATTGTCTTCCCAGCGCCCTGCAATGTGATTGAAAAAATAACTTCAAAATCTTCCTTAGCATTTTTTTTCCCACTAAGAATGTTCAACCATCCAAAACAAAAGCCCTGTTTTAGGACTACTTATAACCTTTCCTATTGTGCCTTCATGGTGTTTTATGTATATAGAGAGAAGTGTATCCACAAGAAGGGTGTGGAGGTGGGAGGTAACATTGGAATCTTGTTTTAATCCCTTTTCTGATGTTGGCATTTGTGGGAACCTTCAGCATTTCAAGGAGCTTGTCTATTTAAATTCATTTTGTATAAAATAGACACAAACATTTCTTATCTGCCTTACAGTGTAGGTGTTGTGTGAGTCTGAGATTGTGAGTCTCATTACTTGAGGTTGACCTGCCTGAGTACGCAAGTGTTTAGTTACTGCGGTTCATTCTTCTCATGCTCCCTGTCAAAATATTCTAACCTCAGTTCCAATTGAACCAAGGGTAAATGCCTGAAAAAGCCAGTGCTAGTAACTTCCATCTTCAACAGGTTGAGCATCTTAGGAATGACAGCTGGCATGTCATGGCAGTTTCTTTTGATGAGTCCGTCTTCTGAGAGCCTCATTAGAGTTTTCACTCACATCCAAAAGGATTCTGGGAAAGAATTGTTCTGACATAAATCTAAAAAATGTGCACATTGAAATACTACAAATGACTTTGACCTGTCAGTGTCTGTGCAAGGCAAATTACTTGTTCTTGGCACGTTACTTGACATGCTTCTTTACTGTTGCAAGGATTGTTATTAAAAACCCTCTCTGCTACTTGTAGTAGTGGATGGTGATGCAGAGTATTCTGGTTGGTTGCAGCTGCTGATTATCCTTTTTAGAGGTATGTGGTAGTGTAAACTTGTAAACTGCCGGAGTTGAGACCAGATTTCACATTGAGGACAGAAAAGTTTGTTCATGTGGAAGTCACAGACTGTATGAACATCTGGGGCAAAACATGAGAGCCAGTCAGCCGGGCACTGTTAAGTCAGAAAACAGATGGTGGATATATAGCTAGGCTGAACAGTGAAGACAGTCATTTTATTGGTACATAAAGACTGATCTTTAAAGGGCTAATAAAGCGATGATAAAGATAATGGTGCTGATCAGATCAGATTCTGTTGCTTTTGGATTGGCCTGCATATCACCACCAACCTAAAGCTGCATGGAGCTTTGCTGTTAGGTCATCTGTCCAAAAAAGCTGGGGAGATGCTTAGGACATGCTGTGTTTTGCAGCATTGCCTTGCGTGAATCCAAGGACCAGGCACAACAGAGGTGGTTTATATGATGGGGACAGGAAAAGGGCAGTGAGGACTGGAACTTTGTTAAGTGGAGAAGATGCTGAACTGAACATCCTTATGAGTCAAGCACAGATTTACCTCAAGTTCAAAGGCCAATCTGTGACCTCAGGCAAAGTTTTAGCCATGTGAATACAACAACCATATCCTGCCCATTATTCCTTCCCTGTCCCCGCAAATCTCTGTCATTGCTAGCTGTCATGCATACTCCTAGTCTCCAAGGTGTGGAGAGGATGTGCCACTGCACAGTCCTCAGTCATCGCTGGTTCTGGTGGTGTAAAGTCATGGAGATGATATCAACACAATCCGCCCTGTGATGTCCTTTTCTTCATTTGCAGCGTGTGGTTCTCTGGCTTAATGTGGCAGCTGATGCATGTTAGAGGAGGTTTTATTGAGGAAGTTAGGTAGTTTTAGAAGATCACAGACAGGATCAGATACTTTCAAAAATGTTTTTGTAATCCTCTCCTGGAATCACCCAGAAGTTTGGGACAAGGACGGAAAATGGAGAGTGCCATGACTAGTCCAGGAGGTGCAGTTTTCAATGTATGGGATTAACAAGAGTCAAGAGACAACAGCATCAAATATGGATGATCAGTGTAAAATAAATGAACGACAATCTTTGTGTTCCATTAAACGTAAGAGACACTGTCTGCAGCAGAATTTACACCTGCACAATGAGGAAACTGGCCAAGTGGGACGAAGATGGGGAAAGTTCACATGTTGGACTGGGGCAAATGAGAAGCTTCTTTTCCAAAAATGGGTAAATGTCACTACAGTATTTGGCTCAGCTTCTGCACTAGAACAGTAGTGAGGCTCCACGGCCCTTATTAAGTGATGCTGGTTTGCATCAGTGGAGGATAGGCAAATCTGGACTTGGATTGCCTGGGGTTGGAGACTTGATAGATGGCTGAGAAAACTACAGCTGAAGGAGAAGCAGGGAGGATGAGTCAGGAGCTGATGAAGAAAGGAATTATGAATAAAGAAAAGAAACGCAGCTTTGGATAAGGAAGTGTTGATACCATTTAAATGACTTCTTCCTCACTGGCTTTCTCTGCTTCTTCCTGCCCAGTTCAAAAGGTCAGCTACAGCTACTCCCTTTGTCACTGCAGAACTAGCAAAACAGAACTAGCGGAACTGAAGAGTAATAAAGTTATGGGAAGCAGTAAAGTCATAAGAGTTTTGTTGTAGACTTTGGCACTGACTTCCCATGTGAAGCAGTGCTCAGAGAGAGATGGATGTACTGGAGATGCTGAGAGTAAGATTAGACTTTGAAGCACTTTTCATAAATCCTTCCATATACTTTTCCAAACAATAACAAGTGGGGCAGGAGAAAAAGCTTCAACTATCTTAGGACGGAAAGGGAGTAAATGAAATCTGGATTTCTCCACGTCCATCCTCATAGTTACTACTCCTGTATTCCCCTCTCCTTCCCCAGATAGGTACAGCCTGTCTTGCTTTGTTATTTCAATATAAAGAGGAGGAGTAAGGGTACAATGCTGGGAGATGAAAAACAGCATGCGGCTTACTCACAACCTTCTACATTTCAGAGGGCTTTCAGAAAGGGATCTCTCATTTGATGATGATCCTTTTTTTCTGTTTAGTCATAAACAGACGAATCCTATAATAGCCTCTGTTTCCTCTACTACAGGAGGTCTGTATGATTAATAAGATCTCCCTGTAGTGAATGCCAAGCCAAACAGATGAATGCAAGGCGCATCTGCTGTAGATTAAACATTTGGAAAAAACATTTTATAAATATTTTTTTCCACAACAACATATCCATATGGCAGTTAACTAGGGTATATATTTAAAAGCTTCTATGTACAGTATATAGCCATGCATATGTATGTAATATACTTATTAAATAAGTACTTATGTTGTCACTCAACAGATAGCTTTCTGATACGACTTTTAATCTATTCAAGACATCAAATCAGACTGTTTGAAAGGACCGCATGTGCTTTATCAAGCAAAAGATGAGAAGACACTGCTTCTGAGTGAGTTAGTAGGAAGCAAACCTTTTACTTTATTATTTGTGAGAAACAAGAACATGTAGGATAATTACCTGGTTAGTGTGAAGTAAGTGTAAAATAACATACACTGAATATGGTTAGAGAGATAATGTTGTCCTGGGTACAATGAAAACAGATCCTGAGGAGAGAGGAAAGTTAAACTAATTTGAGATTTCGTAGTCAAAAATCCGAGCATCTAAATTTAGCTTTACTAACACTTAAAAATACTGGAATTATAATAATTAATATATAATCTCATTATAATTAATATTTTAGACTTCCTTATCTAACCAGAATGGGTTAAAGGACTTTACAGAAATAAGAAAAAATTTTTTTTTCTAATCTTTATTGTATAGTGGGGAATTCCTTTTTGCTTTCTGTATCTCTGTGTCTTCTGCCGTAGAGGACTGGGCCATAATTCTGGATTGATGAGAAATGAAATCTGACAATTTAGCTCAAATTCAACAAGTAAACATAATCCAGACCAGCTATTGGCACTCTCACCTAAGTCAGTCTTTTTTCTTAGTATGTTGTTCTTGTAAGACTTAGCAATATTATTGCAGGCTGCTTTTATGATAGACTGGGTTTTTTTGGTTTACTTTTCATGAAAATTAAGATCCTGATATGCGATTCAAAGAACCTACATGTTTTTTAAGAGTTTTCTTAACTGGCCTTCCCGTCTAGCAGCCAGAAAGGGGAAAAATCAGTCTTTCGAGATACCATATGTGCTTTCTTGTTGTCTTGTTAAAGATTAAGACCTGATTTGTGCATGTGCATGGAAAACTGGGGCACTTATCTGAAGAGAAGGACTCTCTGAATCTGACATTTGCTCTAGGAATGACTAGTGCTTGTCAATTCATGTCTGTCTGGGCTCTAAGAATGTGGATTTCCAGATCTTACAGCATGATACTTGCAACGAGACATGACATTTCTTTTACACAGATTGCAGAACAGAGGAAAATAATTGCCTAACTTTGCTTTTATCACACACCATTAGGTACTTAGCTGACTCAAACAAGAAAGACAAAAAGCACCTCATGTTCAAGAAACTTTTAATATTTATGTTCGTTACAGTTTCAGACCTTGCTGCCTAAATGATTTGTTCTCTGATATTCTTGCTATAGTTTTCCACATGCGTCTCTGAGCTTCCTGAGGATAGGTAGAAGCACGGAAGCGGGCAGTTCCCTCACTTTTTAAATAGTGGCTTGGTGACTCATCTCTCATTCTGCTGTAGAGGCTCATTTCTTCATAGCCTAATTGTCCTTGCTTTGCTCCTGAACCGCAAAGTGCTGCTTTACTATTTAAGTAATTATTTTTTTTTTTTTTTTAAATCAAAATGCCTGTGGAGTCTTAGAACAAATTTTCAGGAAACTCTTAGAAACAGTGGGAAACTGGTGTATTTGATCTGGGAAATCTTAAAGTGGTTCTTTTTGCATTTGCGTTGAAAACAAAATGCAGAATGTGAAGCCTGTCTGAACACATCTAATTTTCAAAAGTATCTGTCTTTAGAGTCCTGGTGTGAGCACTCCTTAGCTGTTTGTGATGTTCACAGCAGATTTTTTTTCTGTGTGTCGGAACCACGCCTTAGTTTGTAACTAGATTTAGTTAAACAACTTTAGAGAAGGCCAGTCTTATAATTGTTTAACAGAGCCTTATTTTGGACTGGTTTTGATTTGTTCCGAATGAATTAAATTTAAATTGATATAATCTAGGTTTAAATTGATTTAATGGTGTCTCACAGCCCTTTGTACTGGTTTAGCAGAACTGATTTGTAGTAGCACTTCATTTAAGTCTTCATGAATCCTGGATTCCAAAAATGGGTAACTAAGCTTTTCCTAGCATTGCCATAAAGCTGCACCACCTGTAGGCCTCCGTGTCAGTGAATTTACCCAGCTGCTCAAAGTACACAGTGCAAGCCAGAGATAATAAACGATGCAAGCACCTCCAGCTCAGGCTGAATGTTCTGGGTATGAACCTCCCATGCATGTAGGCAGAGAGTCCATCCAAGAAGCGAGTTGGGATAATTTCCCAGATTCTCCCACAACACCCTGTAATAACATGGGAAGATTGTTGTGAAGGGAGAAGGTGCCCAGACAGTCCTTGGGGTAGCACCAATAACGCTCGTCACTATTCTTAAAAGGCAGACTTGAGCATGCATGGGCCAGTCTGTGCGGATAGCGTGCAATCCAGGGAGTTTTGCAAAGAGCCTTTTGCTAGGTGGTTACTCTTTGCTCTTCTTTGCCAGGCCTTTGCCAGTGCCTCCCACAATCTTACACAACCGTAGGAGAACACAGGGTTCTCATTAAAACTGGAGTATTGTGTCCAGTTCTGGGCTCCCTAGTTCAAGAAGGACAGGGAACTGCTGGAGAGGGTCCAGCAAAAAGCTACAAAGATGATGAGGGGACTGGAGCATCTTTCTTATAAGGAAAGGCTGAGGGACTTGGGGCTTTTCAAGTCTAGAAAAAAGATGACTGAGGAGGGATCTTATCAATACTTATAAATACTTAAAGGGAGGGTGCCAGGTAGATGAGAACAGTCTTTTTTCAGTGGTGCCTGGTAATAGAACAAGAGGTAACGGCCACAAACTTGACCATAGGAAGTTCCACCTAAACATGAGGAGGAACTTCTTTCCTTTGAGGGTGGCAGAGCACTGGCACAGGCTGCCCGGAGAGGTGCGGGAGTCTCCCACTCTGGAGACATTCAAAACCCGCCTGGATGCCGTCCTGTGCCACTGCTGTAGGTGACCCTGCTCTGGCAGGGGGTGGCACTGGGGGAGCTCCAGAGGGCCCCACTCTTGTCCTGTATCAGGAATAGTGTGGCCAGCAGGACTAGGGAAGTACATGTCCCCCTGTGCTCAGCACTGGTGAGGCCCCACCTCAAATACTGTGTTCAGTTTTGGGCCCCTCACTACAAGAAGGACATTGAGATTCTGGAGCACGTCCAGAGAAGGGCAACAAAGCTGGTGAGGGGTCTGGAGAACAAGTGTTATGAGGAGCAGCGGAGAGAACTGGGGGTGTTTAGTCTGGAGAAAAGGAGGCTGAGGGGAGACCTTATCACTCTCTACAGCTACCTGAAAGGAGGTTGTAGTGAGGTGGGTGTCCATCTCTTGTCCCAAGTAACAGGTGATAGGATAAAAGGCAACGGCCTCAAGTTGAGCCACAGGAGGTTTAGGATGGATATTAGCAAAAATTTCTTCACCGAAAGGGTTGTCAAGCACTGGAACAGGCTGCCCAGGGAAATGTGCTGGAGTCACCATCCCTGGAGGTATCTAAAAGACGGGTAGATGTGGTGCTGAGGGACACGGTTTACTGGTGGTTTTGGCAGTGTTAAGTTGATGGTTGGACTCGATGATCTTAAAGCTCCCTTCCAACCTAGACAATTCTATGATCCTATGATTTGCGAACACAGGGCAGATTTCCAGCCATTCTCCTAATACGTTGACACTTTATTTCCATGTAGGGTAATGTTTGTAACTTTGCTGTCTCCGCAGGGGACTTGAACATCAAGATCACAGTGTCTGATGATGTCAGTTGCAGCTAGGCATATATAACCCTTAGGCCTCAAATCTTAATTATATCTGCTACTGTTTACAGCTTATAATTATTGATGTTAATTTACTGAGTGATGTTACACTTCTAGCCCCAAGTTATGTTTTTGGCATGTTAATCCATTTGCACACAGACTATTGCATCTGATTGTACAGGCTGAAATTAAAGGGTATTTTTCATTTTAATTTCATTTGATTTTGCCATGTTCTACATGATTTCAGAAAAAAAGTAATTTGACTCCTTCTAGTAATGTTATAAATATTGTGTAAATTATACATGATGCTTTGATACAATAGCAAGAGAAAAATATTTTGCCCATCCGCACAACATAAAGCCATGTTTGTATCACGTTTCAACAGGCTGCTAAAACCACCAGAGGGCAGAGAGTGGAAAGCCCAACAGGTCTCCAACTGCATGAAACACCTTCCCACCTAAGGCATGTAGCTGTGGGAGTCAGCTTCAGGTGGGAGACGGAGAGATGGAACAGTTCAGAAATAGCCCCGGAATGTGCACTTGACTGGGTTGTGTTTCATTTCAGTAGACTGGGTAATCAGCCCTGGTCCTGCTTCATTACTCACAGCCCGCAACAAACATCAACTCATCCTTTGTCATTTCTACACCAGATGGCAATGGCTGCAGCAGACTGTGCACATGGCCTCTTAATGTCATGCATGTGACTGGTCTGGGCAGTCATGTGCTTCAGGGTGAGAACTGGCTTAAGCAAATTCCAAGTGAGGATTTATACTGACATAGTTGCATGGGGCTTTCTAAGGACTGGAGCCAACCATTTCAAGCATTCTTTACATAGGGCTTTTAAGAAATTTCTTTTGATTTAGAATAGAATCATAGAATTGTCTAGGTTGGAAGAGCCCCTTGGGATCATCGAGTCCAACCATCTACCCTACTCTGCAAAGTTCTCCTCTACACCATATCCCCCAACACCACATCTAAACATCTCTTAAACACATCCAGGGATGGTGACTCAACCACCTCCCTGGGCAGCCTATTCCAGTGCCCGACCACTCTTTCTGTGAAAAATTCTTTCCTAATGTTCAGTCTAAATCTCCCCTGTTGGAGCTTGAAGCCATTCCCTCTTGTTCTGTCATTAATTACCTGTGAGAAGAGACCAGCACCAACCTCTCTACGGTGTCCTTTCAAATAGTTGTAGGGAGTGATGAGGTCTCCCTTCAGCTTCCTCCTCCTCAAACTAAACAGTCCCAGCTCCTTCAGCCGCTCTTCATATGATTTGTTTGCTAGGCCCTTCACCAGCTTCGTTGCCCTCCCTGCACTCGCTCCAGCACCTCGATATCTCTCTTGTATTGAGGTGCCCAAAACTGGACACAATACTCGAGGTGTGGCTTCACATGCCAGCTCATCAGTTGGAGCAAGAAGGTCCTACAAACCCTCCCTTAGCCTTCCCACTTCTGGGAAAAAAGAAGAATTATTGCTGTTTAAAGAAGAATTTAAAGAAGAATTATTGCTGTTGCTGCCTTACTCCTTCCTAGTTGCTTTGATTTCAGCGAAGACCAGATAATTATGTCTTCTTTAAGAGGAGTAATTCATTTTAATGTTGGAAGACCCTGATTCTACAACTTATTTAGGCATGGGAGTACATAGAAACTTCAGTGTGCTCTCAGCTTCCCATGAGCTCCTCACTGCTTGTGAGCAGCAGTGAGGCTGTAAAGGACAGCAGAGCAACCTCTAGGTTAAGACAATTTGCAGAAGAGGAGGCAGCTGCAGACTAATTTAGGGGACCAGGCAACCATATAATGGGATGTGGGAGCACCTGACATGCCAGCTCATCAGTTGGAGCAAGAAGGTGCTACAAACCCTCCTTTAGCCTTCCCACTTCTGGGAAAAAAATCCTAACATCCTACACTTCTAGGAATCATCTTAAGAGGAATAAGCAGCGTGCATTACAGCAAGATACCTAGCTAGTTCTGACCCTCGTCAGAGCTGTGTCAGATGGTACCATCACTGGCAATAGTAGCTCCCACCTCTGTGTCAGGACACAAATCACTCTGAAGTAGCTCACATACCTGGTGTGCAAACCTCCTACGTTACAGCAGTGTTTGGTGCAGGCAGTGAGCAATCTCATCTCCAACGCAATTTGACTGACATTATGGTGGAGTTACAGACACTTTCCATGGGAATTAGGTGTCTACCTGCCATTTATACCTTTCAAAATTTCTCCCTAAGTGCCAAGAGAGAACGCTGAATATGAAATTACCTCCCTTTTAAAGTCAAAATAAAGGAGCAGATTTTTAACAGAAGCTGACCCTGAAAGAAGAAAGTTATTGTATAGTATAGAGACCAAGATCTTGGTCTACCATTTCTTTTCCTCTCTAGGTGCCATCTGGGAGCATCTGAGAAAAACTGAGAGAGTTCAACCATTTGGCCTCTCAGTTAGTTTACTGCCAATTTTTGATGGTCTTAACTGAGAAATATGAAAATATGAACAACAAATGAAGAATACAAAATAACAAACGAACAAAAGAAAAATTATCTAATCAATGGCCCACTGACATACAAATTAAATGTATTACCTAAGACATGGTAAAACACTCAGCTCATTTCTGCAAACCTTAGCATTTCCAAATGGCTGAAGGGCCACTGTGGTTACAGCCTCCTAGATGAGAAAGCAACTCCAGCTTGCCAAAAGTCTCAGTGCTGCAGGCCCTCGGACAGTACCTCCTGCCTTTTGTCATTGTTATGGATGCACCAAACTTACTTAATTTCATTAAGATGTGAATTTATTCAATAAATAATTTTTGCATTGTTGAGTTTCATCAAAATGTATGCTTAATTCTCTTACTTGACATATAAGGCCTGACAACGTAGTTAATAAATGTATGGAAAAGTCATTCAAAAGAAAATTTGAGCAACAAAGGGAATGTATTAAATTCTATCTCATTAAGAAAGTCCTAAATTAAGATCATCTCTAGATTCCTATTTGGTCTCCTGGCTTAGGCAGTGATGTTTGGGAGGTCAGCTCAAATGAGATGGAGAAATCAGACTGCTGTTTCTTTCTCCCAAATGTGTTTGGTTGGAGACTGCACAAATGTGTACTTCGATTTCCCTCAGAAAGTGAAGTTGCTAGCAAGTCTTTCAATCAGGCTAGAAAAAGAAATATTTTAAAATTCATAAGATCTTCTGCCAGACCATATTATAATAAAAGAGCCCACTACACTTTTCTGAAATTTTGTAATCCCAAATTCAGCGGAATTATGACCATTAGACAGCAAAACCAAACCATGAAGTTAGTATTGCTGAGCTTTATTGCACAAGAGCTACATTCTTTACTGCCACACATGATCCCGAGGACAAGGTTTATTTCTCTCAATGTAAACTGGAGCACTTACAGAAGTTTTAATGGGATCAATATTAAATCTTTGTAAACTATAGCTTTCCAGTATTATGAAACATTTTTATGGCTAAGAACTCAGAACAGGAGGAGCCAGAGATACTTACTTTTTCTCTAATTAAACCAGAGTCTTAGATTTAATCTTATCCAGTGAAACAAGCTTCCTTCCTCCTCTGACTCCCTATCTTCTCCAGTCAATAAATGTGTATCAGTATCAGTTGGTATTATTAATTTCAGAAGTAATGAACTAAAACTTAAGGTTACCTATACATGGTTCTAATTCATGCCTTTTCCCAGATCACGTCCCTAAACAAGGACAAAGAAGGTACAATTAAAATAGTTTTTTTTTTAAAAAACAGGAAAACAGGAAGACATGCAATAATTTAAACAAGAACCCCTGTGCTCTCATGTGAAATGTCAGACCTTGAACAAGCAGTCCTACCTGCCTCCACAAATGGATACCACAATTTGAGATACACTGACTGAACAACTACCCTCACTAAAATCAGTGCTCTGGGACCACAATTTTATTCGTAGCTTCTTCTTCACCATCCTGGGGCCAAAATCTTTCTCTGTTCCCTGCTTCCAGCTAGCACGACAGAGGAACTTGTACAAGTATCACAGTAGGAAGAAATAACATTTGTCTAGAAGGAGTTCTAATTTATCAGGTTCTCTGGGAGCCCATGAGGTGTGTGAGCTCCTTCAGCCAGTGTTGCACGTCTATCCAGGGGGAAGAAGAATATTCCTTAATGGCACTATGCTACCAAACACTCACCGTGAAAAACCCCCATGTATAGATCATACCCTCATACCAGAGCAATTCTCTGCAGTAAAACAGGCTATTAGGAAGAATGATAATGTTCACAAACCAAGGTATTGAATATGAGTCAAGGGAAATATTCTTGCCATATAGAAGTAGTGGAGAGAACACACTTACTGTACACTTCTCTCATCAGCCTATTCTAAGCTGATGTGATAGTAACGCAAGGTACAGGAGAGGACAGACAACAATAGGGGAATGTTGGATTTTTTATCTTATCTGGAGGATTAGAGAATCTGAGTGCTAACAGTTTTTTTTAATCTGGCAATACTTACAACTGAAGACATAACAAATCTCTAGAGCAGGCAAAAAAAGCTATTCTTAAGAATGAGGCACCGAGCAAGTTCTATCTACTGCTGCAGCAGACAGATGTGTTTCACTAGTGTGCCGACTGGGAGACGAGTCATGAAAAAAAACCCAACTTTGAATCATAGTTATGAACAGCAAATTATTTTATTCTGTGCTCCCTTTTTTTGTCATCATCATGATAAAGCCAATGGCAAAGCCACTCAGAAGGGTCTATCAACAATAGATTCTCCTTATCAAATTTTTTAAAGATTGATTTTCCTTGCTAGGAAAAGTCTCGATTGTTGCAGTCAGTATTATCCAGAATAAGTCCCGAACATGGAGGCACAGATGGAGACATATGTCTAGATTGCATCAGCTTCATCTGTATTACTTCTCACAACACTATAGGAACAGTTTATTCCATGCACTTGGCACTTGCTTAAGCAGCAGTTTTGTCATTCCTGGGTGTTGGTTAACTGTGAAGCCCTCTGAGATGGGGATTTGATGTGTCACTAAGATGTAAACTGGGGCATAAAACCAGTTCCATGACAGAACCTATAGTCATTAGGAAGGATAGGAAGTGAATCTAGGACTCATAACTGTCATGCTTTTATCTTTCATACTGGAAATCTTGCCACTTACAAACAGGGCTATGGAAGAGGAGAAGGAAGAGGAACATGGAGAAATGCAGCCTGTCTGCAAAAATGTTAACAAAGGTGGATTTCCATAACGTTCAGCACTAGCCCAAGCATGCTAAGGCAAATGGGACTGTTACCACTAACTCCAACAGAAAAACATTTGGCTTAGTACTGAGTGATTTTGAAAATGCTGCTTTGACATTTTAGGCCTGAAACCAGACATTTTCCCTGACATTATGAAACACAGTGAGGTAATATTACAAATAAGTGTAAAAAATAAATCCAACTTGGAAAACATAAATGACCTTTCAAAGCTTGAAATTGTGTAATAATAACTGGCCTGACCCATTGCTGAGGTTTTATTGTTTGAGCTTCACTTATGTTTTTGCCTTTCTCCCTTGGATAAAGCGAACAGTTAGGGACTAAAATCCCAGAACAAGTGCATGCCTATTTACCAACAAAATGAAAAATGTCTTGGAATGGTTCCAAATATCTAATCTGCTGGGAGGGGAGAGAAGATCATGCAAAGGAAAAAACCCAAACCCTCTCACCCTGCTTTCTCCAGGCTTTGCCTATATTGTTTGCTTCAGACAGCCCAATTCTAATGAATCCAGTAATCAGCTAGAACTTGAACCTGCTCTGCCATCTCTCACTGTTCTTACAGTTCCAGGAAAACTGAAGCAAATTATATTTTTCTTGCTCAACATTAAAAAAGCCATAATAATACTAATGTTTACATCTGGTTCCAAAACCAGTTTTGAGCTTCAGTCAAAATACAGATGAAATTTAATACAGACAAGGTTCAATTTTTAGGGAAATCATAACCAACTTGGTTGGTTTTTCAAATCTTTTTTTCTAAGAGCTTTTCTGTCCACAAACCTGGTACTACTTTACCTCAGTTGAGATTATTAGAGCAGTACCCACCCCCAGTAGAGTTATTTGGGTTTTAAGTCAGCATAGCATTTTAGTAGCACTCTAACAGCACCCAGACGAGTAGTTATGCTATAGAAGTCTATTGCTGAAAAGACTGATACACTATTATTTTGTCACAGCTCTGCTAAACATGTACGGATCATGGGTCAGCTTTTTGTGAGGAGAAAATGGCAATATTCTACTCTGCAAGCATCATCAATGTTATTTGTTCTCCCAGTTTCTTCACTTTACAGGGATGCCATTGCCAAGAGTACACTAGCATGCTAGGTGGTATCCTTTGGTGACAGGTTTCTGAGCAGTGTTTTTGTTGAATTATAATCTAGCCCAGAACTTGATATTTTAGCAAGAATTTCTGTGAATAACACCACTAACGAAATGCAGTTGTTTACTGATTTGGGTCCTGTGTACCCTACTTTCACCCCCTCCCTTCCCATACTGTATCTCTTCCTTCGTCTCTAACATCTTGTTCCCCTAGTCTGCTCCCACATTCCCCACCTGTTTGGATGGGCGAGTGGAGTAGGCACTGTCCTGGTTCAAACTGGTGAGGCAGTATATGCCTGCTGAGGCCAACAGGTCTGACCTGCATTCCAGTCTGGGAATGGCTAGATATTGTTCCATGTGCTTTTTCCTCCATGGAGGGACTTTGGGTCTCCTTCTGTCTCAGTTGCCAAGTTCTGTTAACTTTGTTGGAATTCTGTATGTTTGAAAACTCCCTCCTCTTCAGTCATTTTTCCTTGATAATGGCAAACAGACTCATAAATTAATCGGAGAGGACAGACGCTGATAGACAGAAAGGTAGGCAGGCAGACAGACTAATTTCCTTAGGAAACAAGACTAAAAAATGAACACACTCCCTAGAGGTTTGGACAGCAATGACTTTGGTACAGATGCACAGAGCTACCTTTAATTGGATACTGTTGGATTATGTTCCATTTTTCCTCTTGTCCTGACCTGCTCATTGAGTAAATAAAGCCATCTGCCAAAGCAATGGCTTCTGAATTAGAGAAGTGCACCTTCCCCCTGGGAGAGCAAAGTAGGCCATCAATTCACCAGGGCTTTCTGCAGCTGAAATTATTATTCACATTTCCACACTGTAGGAGCAGGGGATCTGTATCTAGCTGAATAATCTGGCAGGAAATGTAGCTAAGTCACAAAAACATATTGGCTGAGAACCATGGGTATCGTATATAAGAAGTTTAAAGTGACTTTTTCGGATAAAAGTTTGTCATTCCCAGACCAAAACTATGATAGAACTAGTTCCAGACGATGGGACCTACCCTGTTGGTACCTCTGTGAGATAGTATTTGTGTGGGGAAACCCTAAGATGGCACCTAAGCTAGATGCAGTTTAGCTTCACCTAAAGACATCTGGCAGAGCAGTAAAAGGCAGCCTAAGTGTCCACAGGAAAAAAGACCCAAAACATCATTTTGTCCTTAAGGTCAGGGAAAGTCAGTCTGTGCTAGCAGTTCTGGAATCTGCACTGATGTGAGCGGGTCCTGGGTGATATTAGTGTATTACTTCCAATGACTTCAGTGTTTGCAGCCTTTCAGTGTTTGTAGGATCTGCATCTCAGGTGTCTTTGAAATGGTCCTATTAGGGTTTCAGCAGAGCTTGTATAATTCCCGAACAGGAATGAATTGTAGAATTCCCTTACAGAATTCCGATACAGGAACGTGTTACCAACACATTTTTACTACAGAGGCAACCTGTGAGGTGTTAAACTTTCTCTTATTCCAGTGAAACATGAGTGCAGTAGGTATGTCTGCTGTAGTCACAGAATCATAGAATCATCTAGGTTGGAAGGGAGCTTTAAGATCATCGAGTCCAACCATCAACTTAACACTGCCAAAACCACCACCAAACCATGTCCCTCAGCACCACATCTGCCCGTCTTTTAGATACCTCCAGAGATGGCGACTCCAGCATTTCCCTGGGCAGCCTGTTCCAGTGCTTGACAACCCTTTCAGTGAAGAACTTTTTGCTAATATCCATCCTAGGCCTCCCCTGGCGTAACGTGAGGCCATTATTCTGTGAGAGCACACAGGCACTGAAAACGTGATCCTAAGTTGCTTGCTGGTTGGGGATGGAAGACTTCTTTGTGCATTGTAAAACTGAGCCCAGGTGGACACATCCAGTCCTCAGTGTGGATTTGATACCAGACGTGGGACCGATAGAGACTCATAGCATGGTCCTCTCTCTGTCATGTTTAATAACCTTCTGGGGAACACACTGAACTCAGTACTAGCTCTCTCTCTGGCACACTGGGCCAGGTAGCTGTCCCAGCTATCACAGAGCCTTCCTGTAGCAGTGCAGTACTTGGTGGAAATGTGCTTTTACTCACACGATATAGCACAGAATAGACAAGTCTGATCATACACAGAAATGAATAGAAACTCTCTCAAAGAAAACAGCCTTTGAAAAGTGTTGAAGTCTGCCTGTCAAGCAAAACAGAAGCAAAGATTTCCATTCTTGGCTTAACAAAAGAGCAAAAAACAACTGAAGCTTAGCAGAACTGCTTGCCTGTTTGTAGCGATCCTAGTGGTTTGTGGGGAGGCCACATCTTAGGAAGTTATTGCTGGTAACAGGCACATACAAAGAGGAGATTGGAAAAAATGGTGTAACAAGTTTGGCTGGATCCTCCTGAAATATTTTTGTTTCCACTAAAAGATACAGAAATGGTCATTTCACAGTAAGAAACTGCTTGGCCAGGAAATTATTATGAGAGGAATTTTGCTTCAGTGCTTGATTTTAAAAAAAAAGGGAACCTCAGATCTGGGCTGCAGGCTGGCTGCGTTTCCGCTCCTCCTCCTCCTCCTTTGCTGCCAGCGCCCTGCCGTGCTGACAGAGCCGAGTGTGTGTGCCCAGTGCCCGACGGAGGCTGCCAGGGCAGCGGCGTGCACAGGCCACAGTCCCTCCACAGCTGCAGCTGCTTATAGCTGGGGCTGAGGAGCTGACTTGGTCTGGAAGCCCCAGGCTGCTTGGGAAGAACAGAGCCTGAGAAAGCTGCTCAGCTATTTCCCCCCTCCAGTCTGATGTTAACATCCGTGTTCTGCCATCTTTGCCTGTTTATTGCGTACTTTACCCATATCACCTTCTGGCCCTGCCTGGAAGTCAAACAAGGTGAAGACAGCTGAAGTGTTACTCTAACTTGCAGCACCTCTATAAATCTCTTGGTAAAGAGCCAGTGTAGTTTTACAAGTGTGATGTCTTTTTATTTTATTACCCAGCATGCAATACATGAAGCTGTTTTCCCACAATGTATAAATTTAGTGAGGGAGAAAACCCAATCTTTCCCATCTCTCTACCATCAGCTGCCTTTCTGAGATCAAAAAGGATGTAGAAACACTTCCACTGCCTAAATTCTGAGCACAGTACTTTGTACTGTAGCACTTTACAAAAGTGTGCTTTGTTTGACAGGACTTAATAAAAAATCTTTTAATCTCTGTCACTGTGGGTAGGTGGGAAGGCCAAAAAGTCTAAATGTTTTAAAGGAAAATTTTAATTAGTATGCAAATTTGACTTTCTGCATTAAAATGTCATTTACTAAGTAAATGTTGTTGCACTGGAAGTTCAGATATTTGATCATTTTCTGTCAAGGTGCCTTTGCAAATTTCCTGAATGTAATAACAGCATTTCAAAAACAAAATTAAATTCTCCTTTTGTTGCAATGCATTGGGTATGCGCCACCAAAGGCTATGTGACTAGAATCTCTTAAATCAGCCACCAACTTATAGTGCTGTTTCTCTTTCTCCCAATCTGCAAATTCTGACCTCCTCTCAGTGCCTGCAGAAGTTTCCTGAAACAGGGGAGCCGAGAAATATACCCCTGCATGTCATAAATTTAAATCATTGAAGCCTACCAACAAAATGATTACAAAAGCTATTGTAGACATTAAAGTCAAAGGAAGTAGTCGTTGAGTTATTGCCACTTACCACTGAAGGTTACAACAGTAATTAGCCTTTACAGTATTTGGAAAAGACTTATGCACATTTTGCTAGTTAACTAATTTCATTCTCTCAATAAAATACACATACTCCTGTCTGCTGTAGAAGGACAAGATCAATAGTTGAAGGCCCAGCCTTGCTTTTGACATAGAGAAAAATGATGTTCTAATAGAAAGTGGTGGAAAAATAATTGTGAGGCCAAAAAGAAGGGGGGGAGGGGTGTGCCTTAATAAAGGCAGGAAATTCCAAGTTTTGTTTCTGTCATTCAGTGGCTCTGGGGCCAGTGGCTGCTTCTAGCTGCCACTGAATGAATGCGCTATCTCAAACTACACCTTATATGGAAGGATCCGAAAACGTTGCACATGGGAGCCATATGTTCAGCACTTGACATCAGTTATTGAGAGCGGAGGTTCAGGGCTGAAAACTGATTTAAACATCCATATTTAGAGCTCTTAAGTACAAAATAAGGTACAAATTCTCACAAAGGTTGAAGACAGAAGAGAAAAAGCTGTGACCCACCATAGAAGTAGTTTTGAGAAAGAAAAAAAAATAGCTGCGGGAGGTTGGTTTCTAGCAGTGCTGAAGAGCCTGCCCTGCTGAATACATGGTCCCTTACTAACAGCTGCGATGTAAAGGTCTAACGAGACTGATGAATGTAAGGGCATGAAGGTTGATTCTGAACTATGTGCTCAGTCTGTATGTCAAAGGCCAAGGGAGAAGGAACCTCTCCAGTGTGGAGGGCAAGGGACTACTCTTTCCACCCTTGCCTCATTTTACATTGGTGCGAACTTGCCCGACATATCCACAGACAGGGTAGAGCATGCAAGTAATGTAGCCTCTTGGTAGACCTTTCAGGTTTTGTGTGTGTGTCTATATAATTTCATAAACTGGGTGTCCCACAGGAGGGTAAAATGTGTGATTATGTGTTCCTGATCTGGACGCTTCTTGCAGTAAATCTAAAAATTATATATAACCCATTGCAGCTATGGTGAGGTGTTCTCAGTGTTCCTCACTGTCTCATGCTAATTTTCTCATACACTTACTTTTATTGTCACCTTGGCTGGAAGCTTCTGCAGGTCCATGAAGAGTCTGATCTGATCTCGAAGCTGCCATTCACGGCAGGGTTGAGACATGTTAGCAGGTAAACTTGCCCTATTAATGCCTGTGCCCCACCTTTGAATAAACACCAGACATGAGTTCCTGCCATTATTCATTTGACCCTTTTGATGAGCATGAAATTTGTGTGATGAAAGACCCTATAGTGGATTTTTCTTTTGCATAATAGACATTTTGCTGGTTAGAAAAACACAAACTCCATTGCATATTGTCCTGATTTGAGCGACCCAGGACTAATTTCTCTTCTAATACTTGGGAAAACTGCACTTTTAGAAGACTCTACTGTCTGAATTTGTGAAAATATTTACTTTATAGCCAGCTATGGTGTGTGGGTTTCAAAGGCTCAGTGTTTTTGAGCTCTCCAGGCGCAGGGATGAGGAGGAGCAAGACCCAGGCACTTGACCCAAGCTGGCCAACAGGATTATTTCATACCATGAATGTCACATTCAATATAAATTAGAAAGTTTGCTGTGAAGTTCAGGCTCTCTCCCTTGATGGCTTCTGTCCTGAGAATGTTGTGCCCCAGGGCTGGACTCCTGAGCCCTTCCCTTCCTCCTGAAGCCGTAGCGCTCGCAGTGTCCAACATTTGCTGTCCACTCCTGGGAATGCACAGCTCCCGACTGATATAGTTGGCTGAGTATAATCTTTGCATATTCTGTATTGGTATCAGGATCAATATTGGTTCTTTAGTGCTATTAATGTTAATCACCTAATCTTATTCTTTTAAATCTGTTTCTATTTCAGCCCCTGGGTTTCCTTGTTTTTTCCCAATTCCTCTTCCCGGGTGGGGAGAGGTCATCGGGTGACAGAATGATTGTCTAAGTGACAATAAATTGTTACGGGTTTCTCAAAGCATAACACATATAAATGTTTTCACTGTGTTAGCAATTTTTATATCTTATTGGCAATGTTCTAAAGCAATGAAGATTCAGACTGCTCAGTTCCCCAGAGATCCTTGTAATTACAGCAATGACTGCTGGAGCATGAAAAAAAGTCATTTGGCAAAATGGCCACCTTGGCTTCCTCTGTCTCATCCTCCCCTCTCTCAGACTTCAAAGTCCTGTTTGCACAGTTTACTAGACAAACACATTGTTTGCTATTTGCCAGGGCAGATGTTTGTTTAATTCGCCACCTTCTGCTTCCTTCCCGAGACTGAGGAAAGTCATAGTGCTCACTGTATTTTCTTTTCTCTTTCCAACACCTCTCCACTGCCAGCCAAGGTGCAGAAAAGAGGAAGGACAATGGTCACTTTGAAAATTACTTATTCAGCTCATGGAAAGTGATTCCACGTGCTAGCATTCCTAGGACCATCACCACCATCTCCTGTGTTCTATAAATGGCACATAACAAAACACAGACAACATCTAACTGGATATTCTCACTGTACAGAGAGGCTGTTTCCAGCCATTGAATATTTTTATGTAGAGAACAAACCCTCTTCTTTTGAAAGAGCATGAAGATCCCAACTTGAACTGACTCATGCTCTGATCCAACTGGGTCCTGCGTGAACAATCCTGCTATGGGAGCTGTTAATGCTCAGGAGAGTGTTTGCCTTGTAGTCTGGACTGACTACAGTGCAGAGTCAGGCTGGCTGCAGAAGGTCTAGGTAAAACCTATGTGTCACTTCAGTGCTGATCTGAGGGCTTAAGAGGTGCCGACAGGGAACTGGCTTTCTCTTTCAGAAGACATCTTGCCTTTAGTAAGGGCTGAGAGAGAATGGAGAAATGACTTCACAGACCAGCATATAACTCACTAGATGCTGTAGCATTAAGACTCATCATGTTCTAAATGAAACTCTTGCCACTGTAGTCCATGTTCTGGGAGTCTCAGAAAGAGTTTGGATTTATTCCCACCCCTTTATTCCTCCCTGCCATCTTTTTTTGCGTGGCTGTCACAGTGTGCTTTCTCCTTCCTCGCAAATTCCATCACAAATTTTTGGTTTTGTGCGTATCTCCTCTACTTCTTGCTTTACTCATGGATTTTGTTTCTCTAAAGCTCTGTGGCTTTATATGCCTTCCCTCCACAATGATGGCTTTACATACCAAACAGCAGATCACAGACTTTAACTCTAGATGGATCCAGTACAACAAAAGGATGAAGAGATGTTCTTCTGTTACTTTAATAAACAATATAGTGCCATTGTTCCTGATCAGCTTGTGAATTTTCAACAAATCCAGAGATAATTACTAGATTTATATATATCTAACTACCAATGCAAAGCTGGGCTTTTATCTACATGCTTTATCTACCCATTTTTCTGTAAATAAAGAAGCACTGTAATTGTCATCAGAACCATTTGTTGCAATTTGAATGACTATAAATAATGAATAGGCAATGCAGGTTGTTCATTACAGACTGAAAAAACTATATATATTGGCTTGTTACCCCTTTGCAGAAGCCAGGCAGAAACTATCGAGGTTTTGCAGTATGGAGCTGTCATGGTCATGAGTGAGTTGTCTGGGGCAGTGCTATCTGTGATTTACACTGCTGTGTGCTACCGG
>NW_009661368.1:9555069-9615473 GCF_000708025.1 Charadrius vociferus
TCCTGCTGTGCTATAAACTAACAGACTTATTGGAAACTTCAGCAAGCCTTGCTGTGAGTTCCACATTTCTGTTTTACTGAAAACTTCTTCACTTTTCTAGGCTGTAATCTCAGACAAGCCAACAGAAGCAAGAGCTTTCTGAGCATTTGCAGTTTGGTATATCATTTTTAGTTCCTCAATACTTTTTTTGTCTCAAGAAGTCACTTTGCAATGAGTTCTGCCTCTGATCTATTGGAAAAATTCTCACCTGCATGATCACAAGTTTTCTTAGGAGAAATATTCCTAATTCATGGAATTGTTTTATTAGCTTCATGTGGCATCTTCTGCACAACTGGATAACCTTTCTGAAAAAAGAAAAAAAAAAAAAAAAGAAAAGCCAAAATTACCCAACGGAACAAGTTCTACAGTTGTTAATAGTACTGAGACGTTTTGGAGACAAAGCAGTGGTGCCAGTGTGACTTGGAACTGAATTTGTCTCAGCATTCTCCAGAAGAGTGAATCAGAACCTTGTACATGGCAACAGTATCATTCCCTTGATTCCTTTTCTGTCTCATTCTTCTTGCATCCTTCTTATTTCTTGATTTTAGTACTGCCATATACTGGACAGACAGTTTAAATGTTTTTCATGTTATAACCCTCTAAATCTTCCTTGCTTGGCTATCATATTGTATAGTTGGTTAATTTAATAAACCCTTTCCCGTTTAGGTCATTTCCCCAAGAAAGCAGCGCTTTCTGTTTTCTGTCTCATTCTCCTAGAAGATGAGAGTATCTCTAATACTGTTGTTCTCTGTCTTCATTCTTAACTATATCTGCAGTTTTAGTGTTGTCAGCAGATGCGAATATCTGACATTTGGTATTCTTACTTAAACCATTCAAATGGGTATCTTTGCAACCCCCTCTTTGGTTAGTCTTTGGTGACAGATGCTGTTATCTCAGGATTTGTGGTATTACTTTATGAAACCTGTGGGAATTTATGGAATACAAACCTTTTCATGATTTTACCTAGCTGGAAAGGTAAAAGACAAGATTTCTGTCAGAGGTGATCCAAAACACAATGACGTCAGTGGGAATCTTTCCACAGACTTCAAGAGCTGGTAAAGCACCAGTGCAAATGCTGTGACTGACAGACAGAAGATAGCTGGGAGAGACTCCTTTTGGCCATAAAGACTTTGTGGTGCAGTTAATTTCAGTTTCTTAGACAACACTTGTGTGCTGAAATACTTAACTCCCTAAAGCATAATTATTCTCTTCAATTCATGACTCCTACAATAAAGCGTAGTGGAAGATGCCTTCACAAAGGCCACCGGCCAAATTCTTCTCTTGTTTATGTGTTTGTAACAGATCAGTAAACAAAATTCTCGTTCCACTTCCATTGGCATGAGAGAGGTAACTCCATCTAAGTCTAGTGAAGGACTACTGGGAGAAAAAAACCCAAACATTTTATGAGAGACAAAAGTGAGCCTGCTGATTTCAGCTCAAGTGCATAAATTTAAGTGAAGGCAGAATTGAGTCCTTATTATTTCCTGTCTGCTGCATTTCTCTTATTTTGTCATGGCAGCTGTGTAGATGGAAACTCCCAAGATTTCTACAGCCAAGTCATCTTTCACCAATGAAATTATACTGACTCACATAACAGATTAGACTGTCACACTAAACCTGGCAAACAACATTTAACATGCCTCAAATTGCATCTGGGCAGGTATCCCTGTAAACTACTGTCTCTACCATGCAGATGTTTCCCATCTCTTTAGGAACAGCTTTGATGGTCAGGAGACAGGCGGACCTGCTCTTACCCCCTTTGGGACTCACAGAGACACGGTGGGCTAGTGGTGCACCCTGTCTTTTCTCTCTGCGAGTGTTTCTGTGCGTTTCATTATTGTGTTGCCGCCATTCCAAGGGGAAATACATTAGCACTGTCTGTCATCCTCCTTTGGAAAGACAGAAACAAAATGAAGCTGCAGTCTGTCTTTGGAGGCCTCCCTAGGTGACTCCCACTTAGGCTGACAGGGGTCTCCTGTGTTTCTGAAGGAAATATTTAACAGTTTTTCCTAATTTTCCTTTTCCCCCCTTTATTTTTCACAGAAACCATTCTCTTTTACTTTTTGCTAGCAAAAATTAGAGCTTTTGAACAATGCAGGGCTGCTATTAGCTGTTCTGTATTTCTTTTTCTCTTCTAACTATTCTTTTAACTTGCTTCAGCCTTGGGTTTGGTGTTTTATTTTTTTAGACTAGCTCTCCCCAGTCTGCCTCCCTCCCAAGTTGTTTGTGTTTGAGACAATTCTACATTTTGCTGGTGCTAATCTTCACATCCTCACTTATTCCCATTGGCCTCTGTTGCTCTTTTTCCTGTTGGGATGGGCTTCAGTTTTACCCTCCCCAGTTGTTCTTTAACTTTTTCCAGCTCTGTGCAGTCAGCTTTCTGGTGCACTGTAGGACTCCAAATTGAAATTCCCCTGGGCAGTTCACATTTCCTTAAATTTCCATAAGGTGAAAAGCATTTGGGATTCTTGCACTGAGGAATATTTCAAATGTAATGATAACTCTATCCCAGATGTGCAGAAGTCTGTATGAGGGGAGCAATCAACAAGATGAATGCAGCACAGACATGCTTCCTTGGTTATTCAGGTGTGTATCTGATTGATCTATGTGACGAATAAGCCCTTGTGCAAATGCAGGTATTTCCCTACCTAGCAGGGGTGCCAGAGGACCACTGACCAAGCTGCTGTGGGATTCAATAATGGCCAGGACTTCTCACCACAGCAGAAACCTTGACTACTGAGTGAAGGGATAAGACCTTTAGCTGCTTTCTGTGGGCCAGCTGCTGGAAAAGATGCTAGCCAGCACATTACAATCATGTTTTACTCAGTTCACTTGCTCCAGTAAGTCCTAGGGATCATTTTTATTAATGCTTAAATACTAAGACTAAACCAGTGCAGTTTTTGATGCATGATGCTGCTTCCAAGGAAGTCAGTGGCAAAAATCCAGCTGAAGTCAGTGGGTGCAGGAAGAGCATCTGACACAAGCCAAGATTTTCACAGCCAGAAGTAGAGCTCTGGCCTTCTAGAGGTTGATGTTTGGAAGGAGACAGCAATCACAATGTGAGCAGATGCTCTGTCCTTAACTTCCCATGTCCTCTCTTTTGTTCGTAGGTGCCAGAGATTCACAGGCATTTCTTTCAAAGGCAGGGCTTTTTTTCTTCCTCCACTTTCCGGTGTGCTTTTTTTGTTTCTTTCACGTTGTCTTAAAAAAGAGAAACGTAAAACTAGTTCTGTGAGACTACAGGGAGAAGAAAATATTTCTCTGGAGTCTCTTTAGGATTTTGGCTAGAAGCAGAGGAAAGACCATCATTATGGTTAGCAACAAAGGACACGGCATCACTTCCGTCGAAATCACTGCTTTCTTCAGTGTGAGTAAGATTAGGCCAGGAAAAAAACCAACTGACTTCAACAGAGGAGAAACTGACTTCAGCTAAAACAGTAAGCCATACATGCAATGACAACCGTTTAGATCCAAGACTCAAGGAGGTACTGCCTTTCCTCTGTTACCTTCCCCAATGGATCCTGCTCATTATTCCCAACAAGTCTAACAATTGCTCTTTCCCTCTCTAGCAAGATCTCTTCTCCATCCTAATTCAAACTACCCCCTTAACTGAAGCAGTGGAGAGCAGGTCCTTCAGATAAGCACAAACTGTAATTACATTGTATTTTGAGTTAATAATATGTGGGTGGGAAAAGGAAGAAAGGAGGAGGGAGAGAGCAAATGAAAGAAAGAAGCAGAGTTTTGGCAGGGTTACAGAATTGCAAAAAGCTTTTTGTAAGTCTCAAGCTAAAAATGGGAGAGGTTTGCATTAACGAAGAGCTTTAACAGGTCCTGCAAATTGGCATTTTTGGTGATTAGGTAGACAGGCTTTTTTAATTTTTAATAACTTGATGCTGAAACACTGTTGTTAGTCTTCTGTTACAAGCCTCGCGTTCAAAGGGCAGCATAGGAGGGATCCCCTGGAGCTGCTGGCCTGCACGCTCTGGTGAGTGTTGATGCCAAGTGCTAGCATCTGTTTGGCTTTGCAGGTCTGTGCTTAGCCCACCCCAAACTGTATTTACTCACTACTACGCAATTCACTTCTTGTGGCCTCAGAGTTTTGGTCCAGAGACCTGTGCTGCCAAGGTGTAGAGAGTACTGCTTTCGCTCTTTTCTCAAAAATCACTAGGTGCCTATGTGGAGAATGATCCCCTTCGTAGGAATAAAAGGCAGCAACATGTTTTGCATGATGCCTTCAGCAGCTTCAGCCCAAACGAGAATTACATTCTCTTCACAGCCCCCAGGCAAGCTGATCCCAGGATCTGAAAGGCAATATAATGTCTTTTTGAGAGGCTCAGCCCTATCTTCTCACGGAGCTATTGCTGTCAGTATTCCTTCCTGGCAAGATCTTGGGCCTTCTCATTCCAGGATTCAGGCCCACTCACTCCTAAACCATCTGTTATTTTCAACCTGCTGCTCCTGCACTCAGGTAGATAGACATCAGCCTCTTTTGAAGTCAGGTTCATTCTTAGGTGTCTTCCTCTTCCCTGTGCTAGCTGGATTAGGACGCCTTTTACTGTTTGGAGGCAGAGAGGCAAGATAGTAATGAATTTGCAGCTGATGTCAGTATGGATAATCAGTGTTTGCCTTTGTCATCAGAAATGTTCTATCTGTTATGGGACCATCTATACTGAAGCCTTACAAAACTGCCATCTTCAATACCCTGTCTAATCCCCTTCCTTTTATTACGATGGCAATAGTGATAAAGGAAACAATAACAAGTAGTAGCTTTGGTTCAGCCATGTCAACATGTTATTTGCCCCATGCAAGTGTTTTACAAGATTTTCATATCCTCTTCCAACCACTAAAAAAGGAGTGGGACTAGTACTGCTAAACAGCATTAATCCTTTTTCTTTGTGGCCTTCTCATATATATATATATGTATGTATGTATGTATGTGTGTATATATATCTCTATATTTCCTGTATTTCATCGGTTTTTCTATGAGGGTGTTATGGAAGACAGCACTGAAAGCCTTACTACAGTTGAGATAAACAACATCCACTGGTCTCCCCTCATCCACCAAGCCTGTCATCTCATCACAGAAGGCTGTTAGGTTGGTCAGGCATGATTTCCCCTTCATAAATCTATGCTGACTACACCTAATCACCTTCATGTCCTTCATCTGTTTGGAAATAGTTTCCAGGATTATTTGCTCCGTCATTTTCTCACAGATCAAGATGAAGCCTGTCGTTCCCGGGATCTTCCTTCTTGCCTTCTTGAAGATAGGGTTGAGATGTGATTTTGATTTCTCCCAGTCCCCAAGAATTTCCCCTGATTGCCATCACCTTTCAAACTTAACTGAGAGGGGCCTTGCAATTATGCCCACCAGCTCCCTCAGCTTTCAAGGGTGAATGCCATCAGGTTCCCTGTTTGTTTAAATGTTCCCTAACCTAACCCTCCTCCAAGGGAGGTGTTCCTTGTTCTCGATTTTCCCACTACCCTCAGAGGCCTGGGATTCCTGAAGACAAAACTTACCAGTAAAGACAGAGGTGAAAAAGGCAGTGAGTACCTTGGTACTTTCCATGTCCTTTGTCACCAGGTCCCGTGTCCCACTCAGCAGTAGGCCCACATTTTCCCTAGTCATCCTTTTGCAGCTGAATTTATTTGCTACTTAACTCATGAGTTTAGTAACACCTAGGAAAAGGGTTTCCTTTACGTGGAAAATGGAGACTTTTCTTGCAAGGTCAAAATCTGCCAAACTTTATCAGTTGTTTTGGGTGAAAAATTGCCAAAGAACACAAAACAATTCCATTTTTTGGACCTTCTTTGTTTGGGTTTTTTGTGATGAAATAACAAAAATGTTTAAGGAGAGCAGACTCTTTTCTAGAAAGTCAGTGTTGTTCTCCTTTGACAAAGGCTTAATAGAAAAAAGCGGTTTGCGCCAGGGGTTTGTTTGTGAGCCTGTCCGGAACAGAAAGGTTTATGATTAGTCCTTGGTTAGAGAGAAGGGGTGCCACCTTCCTCTGCAGCGATCACCCTGTGAGCAGGGTGAGTCTGTCTGAAGGCCTGCTTCTGATGTCAAGTGGCTCAAAGGAAATTCTGACTTGTCTAAAGGCCTCAGAGGAGATTGTGGGACAGATATACCCAAAAGAAAAAGCCAGCTCAAGAGGCTGGTGCTGGTTATGGTCCACATGCATGTGTTTCTTGTCAGTAGACTGGCTTATGTTCTGCTTAAATTCTATATATGAGATTTTGGCTTCCACTGGAAATGTACAGGTTACCAAGAGTATTGAATTCTGCATTATCAGCTGTGGGCCCCACATTCCAGTCTTAAAATATTAATGTGTAGTTTCCACATGCTGAATTGGCTGCATACGTCAGCTTCCTGTGTTCCGCTTTCCAAGTTCAGTGCTTGCCTAAATTTTACTTCTCTTGAAACATTTTTGTTGGTTTAATGAATGGAAAAAGTTTACCAGTCTGCTCAGTCTGTAAATCTATGCTACTCTTTCTCAAGGGATAAACAATTTTCTTTACAGGAGACATTTATTTTCAGTATGATCCTGATCCAAGAGCCTTACGTAACATTTACAGACTGTAAAAAGAGAACAATCCCAGAAAAGATGTTTGCAAATATACATATGTGTACAACGTGTATATCTATGTATATACGCACAACTGTGGAGAGGCATATGAACCCAAGGGAGATCACAGAACTTTCACAGCAAGCCCATGCTTGGTTGGTGTGGCCACCTTATTTGTCCCATTCCTGAGTCTTCTTCCAGGAGTCGAAGAGACAAATCACCAAGAAGGTAGTTTGATGTTGACAGTTACCTTGAGTGCTCTTGACCTGTTTGATTTCAGTAATACCTCTTTACACAGCAGTATGTCAGCCGCTAGCTGCCATCAGGTCATTATAGTACTATAGATAATACTTCTCTGAAAAAGAAGTGATGCCTACAGATTGACTACATTGGCTAATTCGTATGGCCTGGTATAGTGACATCATTTTGCCATTAGGTGCTACCCAGAATAGCCGTGAGCAGCAGAAGCTGTGACTCTGGAGACTCAGGTTTCCCGCTCTTGGGAAATATATCTTGGAAGAGTTCTTTAATACACCAGTGGTTGTCTTAGACTCAAATCTTATTTTGAATTACAGTCTAATCAGAACATTTGAGAGGGTATGAATTTACTTCTTTACTGTACTATACCATTGGAAGAGATTTCTTCCTACCCACAGTGCTAACAGGCTTTCATTTACAATGTGTCAATATTGGAAATTTTTATGTGACTAGAAGACGGAGGCTGAGATCACTGAGCATGCATGAGCCATGGAAGGGTTAACAAACTCAAAGCCTTCTTGCTGCTGCAGAATCTAGTGTGTTCTTTTGAGAGGGGGAGGGAATGAAGAATTAAATTTGATTTATTTTGCACAGGCAAACTCAAGACAATAGAATTTCCTTCGTTTTCATCTGTAAAACCAATAGGCAGACCAAAAAGACATAGAGGTGAAAGGTTATGCAACTCATATTTTTCTACCCTCTGTGACTGTCTTCAGTATTTCTTGTTATCTGCAGATACTGCTTACAGCACAGTGACCTTTGATTAAACAGGATTGTGGTGTCCTAAAAGAAGTGAAATAAAAAGCACAGACAAATTTGAAAACAAAATCAGGTCTGTGATTCTTTTCAGCTAAACTGGATACTCAGAGTAGACTTCAAATATTAAAATAATAAAACATAAAGATCTAGAGAAGATCCCCATGAGAATCTCTACTTTAACTACTAATCTGATTCTGCTTAATTCCACATGGGAAAAAGAGTTTAATTGGTGACCTTCTTGTGTGATTTTAGGAGCAAAAAATAAACCTGCTGCATATTTAGCAAGTATTATAGCCATGCCGGGGGTGGGGGTGGACAAAAACTTTTCAGAGTCTGTATAGTTGTTGGAAAGTGTATACCCAACTTTTTCTTCTGTAAACATAAACATAGTCAACATTTTACTGCTGAAACTACTAATTTAAGCAACTTCTTATGAAAGCTTGAAGAATTGCCTTTCCCGTTTGTGGCACAGAGCCTGTGGCTCCTATTCTTCAAATCAGTCATTCAAAAGAAGGGAAAATAGCTGTGCATCTGCACATCCCATTATGTCCTAACCTCTGAATGCAGAAATGGCATCTGAGTCGTGAAAAGCTGTAAAAGCCGTTGATGAAAGCCTGCTATGGCTTATTATGAGCTCTACCTGCCTACCTCGCTATAGTTTTTCGTTCTTTCCCCATGAACAGCTTTCAGAAGGACCACTTAGTACATATCCATACTACAGTAAACCGCATTATTTCCTGTTCCAAGCACACTTTCACAGTACTAACAAACTTTCCAACCGCCAGACAAACTTTGTTATAGTCCATTTACTTCCCTCGGAATATGGCATTTGAGGCTGTTTTCAGGATTGCTCTACATAATATGCTGTGGCTAGATACATAGCTATTTCCTTATAACGTGAACAAAGCCAACACACATTTAAAGCAAGGTATCCTGAACCCTGGGCCTCAAGCCAGTTTATTTGTATTATCTCATGGGAAGTTCTGATCTGAAAGTAATACTGGCAATGGGGAGAACTTCTGAGATTTGCTATTTATCTGGCCACAGTGGTATCAAAACCACCTGGCAAACAGGCAGACAGCATCTACTTTGGAGCTCAGTCTGACAGCACAACCCATGACCTCAGTACAGATTGGGAGCACAAAGTCTATGCAGAGTGCAGAGAGGCTTGGAAGGGAGGGCAAACATTTTTCACTTCATATATCATTGCTCACAGCTCACTGCTGGGATTCCACCAAGTCAGCCAGTGCTAAAATGTTGTGGAAAATGAAATTTCCTGGGTTATTGTTTTTGGCAGTTCTAATCACACCGGACGATTGGGCACTGGAACTAACACAAAAGCTCCTCATGTTAATAAGAAAAAGACATATGTTTAGTAGCCTGCTCTGGTAAGTAAAGGGAAAAAAAGAAAAAAAAAAAAAAAGAGACTGTCCTTCCAGAACTGAAGCAGATGCTGAATATTTTCAATATCCAGAAGAGTGTTTCCATCTGTCTGTAAAGTAACATCAGTCTATGCAATACTGCAGCAATAATCAGAAAATGCATCACCTGTGGATTTCAAAGCAAGATCCCACCTCATGCACATTTCTTTGCCATAGCTGCTCTTTCCAACAGACTAATCTCCTGGAGTCTAACAGCAACGAAGGCAGAGAAACAATTAGGAGGCTGGGAAGGGAAAGAAAATCAGCAAGGAAAAATTAGTTACTCTCTCACCTTTAGTCTTGAGGAACTGCGGGCCCCTGTTTCAATAATGAACTTCAAGCTAGAGAAGTGCATACTGCTCGGTTCCTCCTCCCTGCAGCAGTGTTCAGGCAGAGGGTTTGGACAACAGGCTTAATTCACAGAGCTTAATAATGCACAGCCCAGGCTGATCAAATGTAGAGAAGGCGAAGCTGGGTTCAGAACTGGTGTGAAATAGTTTAAGCCAGCTCTGTTTCCCTGGTTGGTGGCTATTGATCAAAGCAGGTCAATTATCTGTGTGACTGACGGGCTACTTGGTCTCGTCCATGGAGAATCTTGTATTACCCCGTTCCCCTTGGTATCCCAACCCCTGTCAACACGGGACTGCCGCCAGTTTGCTCTGCCTTGTTGGCTCTAGAAATGGAGGGTGCTTCTGGTCCTCAGGCAGTGGTGTGCAGGGGGGGGTGTCGGTGCACGTTACTCCTGTGCTGAGGAAATCCCAAGAGCAGCTGCAAACCCAATCACTGAGCATTTTTTCTTAACACACAGGCAGGCGGTAAACAATAAAAACACTTACTTTAAGTGATTAGCTCTTATTACCACTCTTCAATTATCCTTGTAGACTGTCTAAGGTTGACCTTGAATTAGACTTTTCTCCAATCGCTCTGTCAGGTACTCTTTCCGCTTTGCCCTGGTTTCACCCAGGGTTCCTCTGTAGTGACCAGAGCTGTCAGGAGGCGGCAGTGCTCCCCTGCCCACGCTGCCTGCAGCCTGCCCACTTCCTCGGGTCCCTGCCATCGCTCTTCTGCTGCTGAGCCAGAGGTCGTGTGCCTTCAACATCTGTAAAAACCCCATGTTTTTCTCATCAGAACTGTGCAGAATGAACTTGCTCCAATTTTATTTGCAACACTGGAGGGCCCTCAGCACTTTGCAAGATTGCAAATAAGAACCTCCATGTAATATTTCTGCATAGTGACTCATATTTGGACTTGTTTCAAATCAATAAACTCCCTATAGAATAAACCCCTCAACTCAAGCCCAAGACACACTCATCCTGTTACTCACTCTCTTTTAGGAGCACCCGTGAGCAATATAGGCTTCCCAGCACAATTAAAAAACCCAAGCTCTGATGGGTCAAAGCGGTGAAGGGTATGGGAGCAGTTGCTTCATGAGAGACTGCTGTGATGCTACCCACATACAGAGAAAGGTTCTCTCAGAGGAAGTGCTGGGATCATTTGGATTCAACCTGAGATGAGCAGTGTCATTTCAGGTTTCCTAGTGAAATTATTTTTTTTTTTTAAAAAAAGGAAACTTAGACCCTTCTGTTGGAAACTACTGGAGACTGCATTTTCCATTAATAAAAAGTTGGAAATTTCCTGATGTTTGCCTTGAAGCTTCAGCTCTGAGAGGGATGACCAAGTTATTTAATATTTTCATTGCCTTCCCATCTAATCCCATAATACTGACTAAAGGAATGTTAGACTTTGCAACAGGAGCACTTGGGAGGCACAACCACGGATGGCCTGCACAAACAATCAGCATTACTTTCAAGGTTCAGTGCTGATTTCTTTGTGCTCTTCCAGTCTCCTAACACAGAGCTGTGAAGGGTTGGCCTCTGCTTCCACTAGTTTTAATGCTTCTAAACATGAGCTTAAAAATATAGGTGACCAAAAGGAGAACTGACTTTTTCACAGAGAGGTAGCCAGTATCCAGAGCTCAGTGCACTAGTAAATCTCAAGGTCGTAATCACCAAAAGCAACACTGGGATCTATAAATTCTGTTGTGCACACGTGGCATTTCTTGACTTGTAGTGGTACATTGATATGTATCTAAAGAAGATCAGGGCACCCTGTGCTACACACTAATGTCAGGCAATCCCTGCCAAAGGGCACTGATAGTCTAAATAGATAATTTCAATTTTACTGAGTGAGTAGTGCAGCCCGGGGGGGACTGCTTGCTTTCACAAGCTTCTGCTGGAAGGGTTTTACAGATGCAAAGTATGGAGAGTTGCTTCACCCCACCTGCCTTGACTTAACTTAGGCAGTCTGATGGCTAGAGTGGCACTGATCTGTGCCACTTGGACCCTGACATTGTTTGAGGCAAGGGGATACCGCAGCCAATGTGCGGGGGGAGAGGGAGAGCATAACTTGAATGCCTTGTTGCCAGATGCTCTGTTTTCTTTCCAGTCTTCACTCCCATGAAACAGGTGGACCAATGGAAAGGTCCTGCCTGACCCCAAAGGAAGTGGATGTGTTTTCCGAGCCATTCCCCTGTCTGGGTTTGATGGAAGGATCACAAACCTACGGTATTCAGTGTGGGGCAAACAAGCATTGCAGTGTCTCCACTTGGCCCCACCATTTATGTATGGCTGTGTCCTTTCCTATGTGAGCTCAGGGTGAGTTTCTTCCATGCCCATGGACCCCGTGCTGGGGTCACCAGATACTATTCTGTGGAGAAATGGAAAACGCCACTGTTGTTGACTGAGCAATAAACGTTGAACAGGAGCTGGTAGTAGATGGCCAGGAGATTTGAATAAAGTTCTACATTAAAAACATGCCAGACTTTACAAACTGTCATTGAATGAGAGCACAGGATGTAGAGAATGCTACCTAGAGTAATATTTCAGAATTGTTTTCTAAAACTTTTTCTTTTTTTTTTTTTCCCAAAATAATTGCAGCAATAATGCTAAAGAAAACCTCTTCAAACACAAAATCATTTCTGTTCGTGTAGAATTTTTGAATGCCAAATACCTGCTGAGTTAATCTTTGGAAGAACAAGAAAAGTTTGTTCTTTGTGTACATAGATTGTTTTCGGGTATTGTTTGGTTCTGCTTTTGATAGGGGTTATGTTTCTGGGCTTAGCTGGATAGATTGTTTGTTCCTATTCATTAAAAGGGACCCTGCAGCTATTTGGGGAGGCAGTGTGGTATTACATTATTATTGCTCCAAAAAGTATGGACAAAATGTATTGTAAAAATTCCAAGGTTTCTAGTAGGAGTTCTCAATAATAAATACTCAGTCTGCTGGAGCGTAGTTAATGTGCTAACACTGTGTTGGGCTAATTAGACAGAACCTTAAGGTACAGAGTTAAAATATACCAATAATTCTAGATATAAACTATTAGTACAGTAGTTTTGTGCAATGGTTAAGCAGAACAGCAACTTCCAGAGTCAGCTTTTACTTTGGTCACCTCATCCCATAACCCCTGCCATACCATTGCAAATAACAATGCTTGTGATGCGGCAGGGCTCTGTCTCCCTGCTGCAAGATAAAAATACATTGATGCTGATAAAAGTTATTCATTCCCTGGGGCTGGAGACAAAGGCCCTTGGATGAGATCAGCCCTGGAGAGACCACAACTTCTTCTGAGAGATTAATTTAACTTGTTCTGGTTTGCATCAGGGCCTGGGATGTAAAGCACCTTGCAGGACTGTGGTTGATGGGCTTTACTTCTTCTACAAAAAAGAAAAAAAAATAAGTGAAATTATCTTCTTTCTGTCTTTCTTAAGTTATGCCATTTGCTTACAGAGGGACATTAACTGAATTCTCTTCCAGAAGAAAGTGCCTGTGCTCTTGACTCATTATGACCTCCCAGAGCAGAACCCAATGATTTTTTTTCCCCCTGGAAGAAACTGTCATCATTGGGGAATTATTCCAAGAGAGCCAGTTTATGCTGGAGTTGCTAATCCGTAGCAAATGCTTCTTGCCCACCTTCTGGTCAAAGCCACACCTATTGCACTGAGGCCAGTATTTCACTTCCTCTGAGAAGTTCCACTCCATCTAGCCCATAGCTGGCCTTTCAGAGCCTGTGGAGCATTGCCATTATTGCCACTGGCCACAACGCTTTTCTAGAGGTTGGCTTTAATACTTCAGTCCCTAACTCAGAGGAGAGTGCAACTTGGAAACTCTTTATTTGGCTTTGTCTGTCTTCACTCTGTCTAGCTCTTTAGTCATTCATAGGATTATCCCACACTGCCAAAGGCATGTTTCCCCTGCCACAGACTAACTTTTCCATGAAGAAAGCCACAAAGGATTTCAGCTTTGTTGTAATGCAGAGTAATGACAGCATAATAGTATCTAACCTCCTACAAAGCGCTCAGAAAACAGGAAGGCTGGCTGAGATTATTCAGTACTGTGAACTGCATTCCACTAGGCAGATAAAACCAGCTGCCTAAGAGCTCTGAATTGATCAAAATATCCATGCCTCTAATTAGAGAAATCATTACAACCCACTCTTTTTTTACTGTGTTCCAGAGTCACTGTGAAGAAAGTAATAGAGACCACAGAATCTGTTCTTTTTAGGTACCTGTATTGTTATTTTTGCAGCCCAACATGGTTGGCAGTACTAAATGTATCTAAAGCAAATATAGAGAAGTGTTTCATCACCACACTCATCGTGTGGAACTTTGTGTATGGGGTACAATATCTTGCTAGCACAACACCAGAGAGAAGTGAATGAAGCAAACCTAGTACAACTGGGTCAAATAAATCCTTTCTACTGAGTAATGTCTGTGTTTCAGGTAGATAAATCTTGGCTCTAATGTAATTTGGAATTTTTAATTAAAACCTTGTGGATTCCAAGCGTTCATTAATTTGTTCCTTTCATAATTCTGCCCCACATGACTGATTCTCCACTCTTCTGCACTCTGTGTAACTGCTGGCCTTGCACGGAGTGTAAACACCCGCCTCCTGCTATTGTGTCATTCTGAAGCAAAGGACAGTCCAGCTCAGAAAGATGGAATAACACTTGTGGCAGTTTTTCAAATAAAACTGGAAAAAGTGCCATATGTTCAAAACTACAAAGTCTCCTCTTTAATTCTTTAATTTTCGAGGTTTTCCTTCAAATTCAGAAATCCCAAGGTTTTGGTATTTCTTTTGGTATGTGATTTCTTTTGGTTTCTTTTTCTTTCATTTGGTATGGTTTTCTGTTTTCAGTTTTGTTTCTCCTCTCTCACTGATTTTTGTCCCTAAACACAAAGGAAAAGTGTAAGGTATTTTGTTGTTCCTTTCTCTTTTCTATGCCACTCTGTACATTTCAAAACAGATCCAACATTTGTCTAGTGGCAAAGGACAAAAGAAACCTCTATCTCTTCATAAACTCTGAAGTTAAGCAGCAAAAAAAAGGTGAAAGTAAGAGAATTTTAAGCAAAACCAAAACTGTTCAAAAAGCAAAGCAAAACAAACTTCTCAATTTTTACTGTTTATTATTAGCAGAATCCAGTCTTCTCTTTCTTTTCCTCTTGTATCTACAGTAAAAACAAACTTCACCACAGATTAAAACCTCATCCCTGCAGTCTTACACCTGTTAGTGCCTTCCAGTGCTTAGATAAGATTTTAGTACATAGTTAGCATATTAATAATTTATCCTTACCAAGCATTATCATAGTTCATGTTTCATTACTGAGCAATGCGCAACATTCCTTTGGAAAATCATTGACAGCACCACATTTGTAACTTCAAAGGACCATACTTGTAGTTCCAAGGATCTTATTTCCCTTTGACAGTGTATAAGCAAATTGCACCAAAGCCATCCTTCTGACCAATGGTAAAAGCCACTCAGTTTGCCACTGAGTCTGGTTATTTTGACAAGTATCTTCCACCTAAACTATTGTAAAAAAAGCTTTTTACTGCCCATGACCAACTGTGAAAATCAGCATCTACTCATATGCTATGAAGGCAGTTAACCACTGACATAACTTCTCTCTCAAAGTTGTAACTGCAAGACCAGATGCTCTTCTGAAAGTATAGCTTAAGTAGCGCACGCTGCAGAAAGCCCTTGGTGGAATGCTATGGCTTGTGCAACGCAGTCAGACTCACGGATGCTGTCTCTTCTGTCCTTAAACACCAACAGAAGGGGGCAGGGGCCTTCTGAGCTCCCTTCAGGAGCTGGGCAGGATCTGAGCCGTTGGCTTATGCCTTCTGAACAAACAGCATGCTGTCCCTTTATTTAAGAATGAAGTCTGTGACAGAGTTGCGTTCTAAGCAGATGTGAAGAATAACAAACTAGCAGAAGATAGAAATAAAACAAATTCTTGTAACAGAACCAGAAGGCTAGCTATAAACAAGTAAACACATTTATATAGTTATATATGTATTAAAAAAAATGAAAAATGCACCTGTCCTTGGCATTGTCCATTGCAGTTCATTGTGTATCTAAAATTATGTCTGCTGTCAAGAGGATTGTCTGTTCATTGCAGAACTGAAGTCCTCCTTGCTATTCTGAGTGTCTGTTGAAAAGAATCAGAGCTGCAATGGATATGTATTTCAAAGGCGAGAAGAAAAGACAGATCATTTCTTAGATCAATCTGACCTTGCAACCCACACGTTTTTTGCAGTTCTTACCTTCTTGGTTGCATCTTTTGTTATTGCTGTATTGCTGTTAAGAGAGGGACAGACAGAGTAGTCAGAAACACACATAGCGGCAAGGTTGTGCTCATGAAGGGTAAGGAGTATTCTCTTGATTTTCTTTCTCTGTTTTTACAAATGCCAGGGTTAAGCAATGAATAATACCAAGAAATGCCTGGACACATGCAAATCAACAGCTTTGCCGTCTACAACCCACTGCTGTTTGTCTTTGTGCACTTGGTAGATGCGGGCTGCAGAAATCAGTGTGCTGAAAATGAGCTCACGATTTGCACCAGGAAATGAAGAACTATTTCTGTCATCTTTGTACATTTTTTTGTCCTCTCCTGGCTTTTTCCTAGGCATGATTCCCTATGGTTTGGCTCTCAGTCTCTTTTTCCCTTTCTGATGTTTTTTTTCTGCCTTTGCATCTCACTCATACCGGTTCTCTTCTGGCCCTTCTTCATGTTTCAGCAGTGTCACCTCTGACTCTCGTTGGACTGAGCCCCATCGTAGTGAGAAAGACCGTGCTTCGAGCCCTGTGAAAATATCCCAATATGACACGATGACGGACCAGACGTTTCCCCTATTGCACACTCTGTGAAGAAGCGACTCCATATTCATATTTGAAGTTAGCCCTGCTTTGAGGAAACGGCTGGGCTGAAGGACCTCCAGAAGCCCCTTCAAACCTAAATTATTTGCATTTAGTGAGGGACTCTTGGGTGAAATATTCTTTCCATGGATCATTGAATCTCACTCTGTTCAACTGAGGTCTCTGTAGATTGAATTCATACCTTGTGATAAGAATCCATTTCAGTCACCATTTGTAGAGAACACTCCACACCGTTCCTTCTCCACAGAAAATCTCCCAAAATATCATAGTCCTAGTGAAGTAAGGAGAGTAAGATCAGACTGTTCTGTTCAGATCTTTGACTGAGGACCCATGTGGTTGATATTGCAGAATTCCCCACATCCTACTTGCTAATTCCTCAAATGTCTTCAAAAATGGGATTTCACAAAACAAGCAGGAAGGCTCTAGTTGGGTCTGATGACAGAAACACCTTCCGAAAAATGGGGAGATATAGACACAGGAATAGGCAGCATCTGTTCTGTTATCTCCATTGTGCATTCTATGTCTATTTCTTGTCATTAATGACATCAACACCCAGTCCTCTTCCACAGACATCCAAATTGGGGGATATCAATCTTCCCTCCATCTTTTCATAAGCTGTGGTTTCTGTATGGTGGAGGCATGGGGCAACATTGAGTAGGGGACATCATTGTCTTTGAAGGGGGCATGATATGAGATACATCTCTCTCCTTGCCGTTTGCTGGTGGCTAATACCACTGCCAAATCAGCTCCCTTCTTGTTCATTTTGGACCTTACCTGAGACATTTAGCTCTCCCTGTGCTCTGTAGGAAATCTGTATGTTCTGGAGGACTCTGGAATTCTCACAGGAGCCAGGCAGCTAAAGTGAGACTTTGCAATATCTGTTGTCACATCCAAATCTCTTCTTTTTATCTAGCCCTAGATGTCAATGGGACTGGGCTGTGCAGAAGAGCTGTGGGCTCAGAAACCAGAACTGTGGGTTATTTTTGAGTGTGTCACATGCTCAAATACTAAATTTTGGATCAATTTACATTATTGCTGGCAAAACCCACTTCATTTTGCCTATAGCTGAAACATGTGAATCGGCAGCTTTTGCCGATTCACAAATTTCCAAGATACTCAAATTCTCCCATTTACCTCGCTCTGCAATTCACGTCATGCTGCTCTCTGCATGGGATGGAAAGATTTTGATCCATGCCACATGCTGCACATCTTCCCAATGAAGCAAAAAGCCTCTCTTGCTGGCTGGTACCCTGCTGACATCCCATTTCTGCTAATTAGGACCCTGAGTAGTTAGTACAAAATACAAACGTGGCAGGATTCCAGGCTGCAAAAAGAAGGGAAAGTAGGGGAAAAAATAGTTGGACAGCTATGGGAATATGTAAATGTATTTAAAATAGATGATTCTAACTGCAGCGAACAGATGATTTTTTTTTTTATTCCAACTGGCTGGCTGTAATCAAAAATGATAGTTCATACATCTGCTCTTTGAAGATAAGCCTGCCGTTACACAAAACACTTAAAGAAAGAAGCTGTGGTGTGCTGATGAGACCTCAAAAATTCTAACCCATGACTAGGAAGATTATAGTCTGGTTACTTCAGCAAGTTGCTAATTCTGAAATATTAGACTGAGTTATTTCTCCTGTCTGAGGCATGAAAGGGATGCCTGTAGATTGTGCTGAAGCAATTAAGACGTTTTAGAAATCATTAGTGACTTTCTTGATTGAACAGGCATTTCCCCTCCAGCCTCTCCTTTACTTTTCTACACTTGTTTGACATAGAAAGGCAGCTCTCCATCATCCTGGCATTTATTTTGTAATGCAGGGTAAGGATTATAAATTAAAGCAAGCCTACTTCTGGGCATGTGGGTCTCCCCTGGAAAAGCAAGCTCAAATTTAAGTTGGAATTAAGGACTCCACCTTCATAAAAGTCATAAAATCGAATGGATAACTGTCTGGTATGATTTCAGGAAAAAAGTTTTCAGAACAGAAAGGCAGAGAATGTGAAGTCAAAGAGAAGGGATATTCCTGTTGCTTATGCTGACTATGAGTAAGCATAATGTCTGCTCACAATAGACAGTAGTACTAGTAATTACAGTATTAATAATGGTATGTATTGTATTGCTTCATCAAGCCAAAGAAACTTAAAACTCTTCAATATTGAGAAGCTTTTACAAGTAGGAGTCTGTAGAAGTGTCACGGCCTACAAAGCTTTCCCTTTCTTTAGACCTTCAGTACAGGCCCCACAGGCATACTGTATCGTTATTTGGGAGGTCAAGGGCAAGTTTTCTGCTGCTGGTATCATCCCTCTCTAATCGCAACCCTAGCACAGAAGGCACAGAAAAATCACTGTTATGCTGAACCCCTGTGTGCCAGAGTTTTATGTTTGGAAGCACGGGGTGCAGTGACCATCCAGCATCCCAGTTCTGGCCTCAAACCTGCAATTGAGCCAGTTGTCTGACTGCTGGGAAGATGATCTAGCTGAGGCAGGTAAGAGAAAGCAGAGGGCAGGAAACTATCGATATCCATGATAAAAAAATATTAAAATGCTACAAAGTGGTTTTGTTTGGGACTTTTTCTCTGTTCCTTCTACAGACTGTTCTGCTATTAGCTTTCCAGACAGTGCGGTACAGGAGCTCTACAGCAAGTACCATTTGTCTTCCCTGGGCTGAGATTTTTCATTTGTTTCCTACAGCTGCATTGACAAGCTCTCTCTGATAAGCTTCACAGAACCACGGTACAATGGATAAAATTCTTTAAATAGTGCACGGTCCTGGAGAAAGTGTCTTTATTGCTACAGAGTGTTATAAATTCTGTTGCTGATGAGCCTGTTCACTGGAGTTATTTTGTCCAGCTCTAAACAGTAATTATTCAGCAATTAATCCATCTTCCACCTCAGTGAAATAAGTAATACAAATGTGTCAAGACTGTTTACAATTGAGGATCTTTGAAATCCAGCCCTTCTTTACCGAATTCTTTCCTGGATGCTCTCATGAGAACAAACTCTTCCCTAGAAGAAGGTTTAACTGAGAGGAACATGGGGGTTGGAGCTGTTGATAAAATCCTTCATAGCTTTCTCTTCCACACTTGCCAGGGGTATTCATATTTCGGGTTCAGGGATGCCCAGCGTAAACTCTCTGTCCATTTGCTGTCATTGTTTTTTCCATGCCCAGATGGTCTTACATCCTCCGGGTTCTTTGGCTCTTATGTTGGTGGCTGTTTCTCTTTTCTCCTTCTTCTCTTCTGTACATCTCAACTCTGACGGCATTGAGATGCTGCACTTACAGAAGATAACCTTTCAGAAGCAGCAGTCTCCTTTAAACTTCCACTAATTGCTTAAGTCCAAACCAAAGGAAACACAGTGGCATTTTAAAAAGTTGCTATATATCCTGCTCAACAATGAATAACCTGTCACTCGTTGAAATGACAGCCGGCAAGCTGAGAAAACCGTAGTGTTCAACACAAGGTGAGCCTACATAGCACCTCAGAGAATTGTTTGCCCTGGTGCAGCGTAGCTTTCTGCTATTCCACATGTTTTTCCTCCAGAATAAAACTGCAGTCATGAACCCCAGTTCACCCCCTTGAGTTACAGAATGCTATTAGAAGCTGCTCCTCTTTTCAACAATGACATTGTAGTTGCTGCAATTCAAACGATTGGATTATTATTCTGTGCCTAAGCTAACGGTTCGGTTTAAGACTGCGGGGAGCAGTCGCTAGAGGGTAGCCTACCTGAAAGTTTGTGTGAAGCACTCTGTGCTGCCATGTCTTGGTGATCCTTTGTGCATTGTCTTCAGCAGAGAAGGCTGTTCGTGTCTCCAGAGCCATACAACTACTTCCTTGAAAGAAAATGTCTGTTTGCCACATGATTTCATCCAGCTATTTAGTAGCTTTGATTCTCTAGGTTTGGACATTTGCTTTTCTCCTTTTAAAAGCTTTTTTAAGAACTGCATCCAATTCAATCATGTAGCAACTTGCCGGAACTTTCGCCTAAAGACTGTTCTGTCTGCCAGAGAGCAGATGCTGAGTAAATTCACGGCCTAAAGCCTTGCAACATCAGTGGGAAAAGCTCTCCCGAGCCCAGTGCGTCTGGAGAGAGCTCTGCAGGAGGAGGTATACCAATATGGATGGTTCATACGCAGGGCCACTTGCTCCGGATAAAAGCTTCCTTCCAGGCTCCAACACCCCTAACTGATCAAATGCCGAAATACGTGATGTTTGTGATAGGGTTTTGACTCAAGTTTCCTTTAGTTGTCCTGGGTGTTGTCTGTGAAGTTAAAATTTTGAAATTCCCTTTTATTTTGAAGACTTAATTTTTCTTTGCTTCAAATTATTTCTCACATATACTGGTTCTAGAAAGAATTACTTAGGGACCCACCAGGAAATGTTACAAATACAGGATTCACATGAAAATTTAACATTTTCCAGATTCTGGAGACCTGTGGAAGTGTTTCCTCATTTGATTGTGGTCATCTTACTCTACAGTTCTTGTAATTCTTAGGATAAAATGGACTTTTCTATATCTACATACTTTTTATAAGAAGTGAGGATCTTTTACTACCAATTATTTAAAGGGTTCCTTATTCTTATTAAAATTAGAAGGGATTTTCCCATCATTGTGGCTAGGTACAGGGTTGGGCCTATTGCTGCTGTTCCCAAGTTGTTTCTGCAAATATTCATTGGGATTGTGTGATTATATAAAGCAATTCAGTAAGTTATATAACATTTTCTTTCACTTATCGGTCATAAAGCTGCTAATTAGTCCTATGACTCGACAGGTATTCCGATTCCTAATAGTATCATCACTGCATATTTATTGAAATATGTATACCATACTATCATTCTTCCAGCTGGAAGGGAACAACCAGCATCATGTATGTTTACTTCAGTCTACCTATTCTCAGTTGTGCGTTGAAACTCATTGCAATTTAGGTTCTAGCATTCAGCCCTATCGTAGCAACTAATAAATATGCAGATGCTGGGACTAGAGCAGTCTTTGTGCTGCTATAAATGATCATTTAGCTTCATGCTTTCCTGTTTGTGTATATATATTGCCCTACACCAGTACAAAGGGAGCTACTAATTTCATTCCTTTTTTCAGGACAGTGTTGCTGCTGGTTTAATGCCCATTGGCAGTGAAACCTCCTCATAAGTGATATTCATTCCCCCTGACAACCTCATTTCAGGTCATCAGGAACACTATGTCAATTGTAGACTAAAAAGAGAAAAAAAATAAATCTGCTGTCAAGGGGCTTCCAAGGAGTTGAATAGGCATGCAGATCCCTTTGCTACATGTAAAATTAATCATTATATTTCTGCTGCTAACTTGTTTTTCTACTTGTGTCACACAGGGATTCTTAAATGACCTAATATTGAATCCGGTGAATTATAGGCTGGAAGACCACGGTGTTTATTATGCACTGACAGAGGATGGATTGATCTAGTGCTTGTGGGGTTTTTTTTCACCCCTACTTTGGAGTCTGTTTGCCTCTGGTACTACCTCATTAATCATTCCTGAAATTTACCTTTCCATAAATACTTGAAAAGGATTTTTTTTTTTCTTTACCAACTGTATTTTTACTGTGTGATAAGCGCAAAAACAAAACAAAGACATGCAGACACCTGTTTGTTCATATGAAGTGCCATCCTGGGTCCAAGATTAATCTCAAATTCAGTGTTGCACCTCTGTTAAAACCATGCAGTTAAGTATATCCCCAAATTTTGCATGTTTACACGCTTTTGGGTTCCGTAGGCCTGCAGGGAAAGCATTTGCTAAAGAGCTTAACTCAATAGCAATGTACTTAAGCATGTGCTTAATTCATTTGCTTAAATGGAGCCACAGTGCTCAAAGGTAATAGAAGTAATTTTAATAATTTAAACTCCACTTTTAAGTTTAATACGTTGCACTCGCATTTCAAATTGATCTACTCAGAAATAATAGTATTTGAGTGTAAAAATGAAAGACTAGGAAAGGCTGTGTTTTGATATTAGTGTTGCACAGAGCTAACTTTGGTCTTTTGGGGCTTACTGTTCTTCTCTGTAGAGTTTGATCAGCCTTAACTCATTATTGTTCTTAACTGCTTTGAAGATATTTCTTACACTGTTACTAATGCAATTAAACTCAGTGTAGTAATAAAAGAATATTTCCTACAAGAGAAATACTGATAACAAAGATGTTTATATCATGCACTGGCACAGGTTGCCCAGAGAGGTTGCTGAGGCCCCATCCCTGGAGGTGTTCAAGGTCAGGCTGGACGTGGCCTTGGGCAACCTGGTCTAGTGGGAGGTGTCTCTGTCTATGGCAGGGGGGGTTGGAACTTGATGATCTTCAAGGTACTTTCCAACCCAGACCATTCTATGATTCTATGTTTCTATGATTTTGTGTTTCTTTTTAAAATACATGGATTTCTTTAGCTAGGATGCCACAAAAAGACACCGTGCTGTTACTGATTTTCCAGTTGCCTCATTTTATTGTACAGTTTACCAGCTGGCGTTTCCTGAATACTGCATTGTCAGGTCACCCATTCATTAATTAAAATTACACATGTAGCCGTTTGTAATTTTCTGCTAGATACTCCTGGGCTTGCTCGTGCTCAGGGCCTTCTATGTGACACGTTGTGGGAAGACGCCTGTGGGGATATGGCTCTGTCTGCATGGATTTCAGAACATTTTACAAACACATGAGCTAGTCCTGTTGGGTTTTTTTTCTGCACAGAATTTCAAGACAATTTAATTCCTTCAGTGAAGCTATAATATATATATGTTTGGTATAAAAACATAGTTTTTCCTTTTTTAATTAGATTCTCTATTATGAAAATAGAAGCAATTCCCACTTTCATTTCCCTGCTTGGTTTTAAATGGAAATCCAAGGAATGGGTTTTTCCAAAAAACAATGTGGCACTTTTGTCAAGCTTTTAACCAACATTATTGAGGCAATTGCTCAGATTCCTATTCAGAGTTAATTAGAATGACAAATACAAGGTTTCTGGTTACTGCATGTACCTGGATATTTACTAATAATTTAAGCATTTTAATTTGCAAATCTTGCTCTTGTATCCTCGTTTGGTCATGCTGATGAGTCCTGAGGATATCCAATTTCCGCATTCATATCTATTCTTTTGGAGGTTTGATTCTCTCTCATGAGATGGTTGCTACTGCAGACTGCAACACAGTAAATTAATTTTGTTTCACTTAAATTAGATGATCCATTGTAGTGAGATTCAAGGTAGAATCCTTGTGAGATGCTGAGCACAATGAACATCTGCCAAAAGTAGTAGAAATTGGAGTTGATTAGTGGTTCTCAGAAGGTTTTAGCAACTTTCAGGATTTCTGTAGCAAAGAATTTCTGTAGATGAGAAATTTCTGTAGAAAAGATCTGTTTCATAAAGAACGCTTCTAAGAAACAGACTCATTTTTGCCCTCCAATAGAGAGATTCATGAAGCTGCTACAATCCAAGGTGCTGCCCAAGGGTATTTTTCATTCATACAATTTGGTACATGCTCTTCTGGGTGTATGTTTTCACCTCAGTGTTTGAAATGGTATGAATCTAAAGTGCAGGTGGGAAAATATACTGGTGTAGTGTAGGAATGGCAAAACGATTCCTTCCTGAGCTTTTTGATGTGTCTAATTCCACTATTGCAGCAATGCAATTTATAAATAATTCCCAATAACAAAGGAAATGGGCAGGCTTAGAAACTTGTAAGAAAACAGGGACCTTCTAACCAGGTGTAGCCGAGAGCTGTAATCTCAGAAAATTATCTCTGGCCCAGACTTTAACATCCAGTGTGTTAAAGCCTTTTCTTCTGAGTTCAATAGATCTTCATTCCTCTTGAGTCAAAGCAGAGAGAAACTGCCATAGATTTAATTTGCCCCGTTATCTTTTTAGACCATTCCTCAAGGAGAAAATTTTTGATGATACGCATACAACCCCCTACAAAGTTTTGTAGCAATTTTGTCTAAATAAATAAGCAGCACATGTGTGTTATAAAGAGCAACCAAAGTACACTGGATTGCTCTGCCAGTGATTATTCTACACCCCTGCCTTCTGTAAGCAGAGATCTTCATTCTCCATGGTTAACTATTCTGCTGCACTCATTATAAAGAACTATTCCAAAGATTGCTATTAAGCTATGTGCGTAGTTCAGTAGTCATTCCAATGGATTTCTAATTACATTAGTATGAGCTGTGGCAGATATGTCCACATAATAACCAATAACTGTCTTTGCCACCCACCTACCACATGCACGTACACTTAATATTAGAATCACACACGTAATTAATGACTATGAGGGAGGAAAAAAAAAAGAGTAACTATCTACCGTAAAATACTCTCTCTCGGCATAAGCTGATATTGATTCATCCCAAGAGGAATATTCCTGTTACACCTTCTATAAAACACAGAAATTATTCAGTAGTTGCTAGGGCTGAAAATTAACACCAAGTGGCTATAATTTGAAACAGAATGCCATGGAAGAGGGGTGGACATTTGGGTACCAGTGTTCAACCACCATTACATAAAGGAAACGTGTGAGGATTGCTTTAATGCAGTCCTATTTTTAAGAGTTAGTATAGTGGGTGGCATGGAAGCAACCACTCCAAGCAGCCCACAGTATCTTTCTTTCATGCACTTCTTTCCTGCAGTGAATATTTGTGTTTACAGAGTCCAAAGAACTGGCAACAGAGAGAAACCAAATTTTCTGTTGACTCGTGGGCTTTCCTTTGCAGTGCTGACAGTACCTTTCTCAGACACAAAGCCTCAAAGTATACTCATCACCTCTGTCCTGTAGGTGACTTTGAGAGGCCATCTGGCGGAGGGTGTCCCATTGACAAACAGTCTCAATCACTACTATGTAAAAAGAATTGCCATTTTAATGGCAGGATTATTCAAAGTGAAATGTGATGTGGTCTTCTGTCTAGTACGTAGAAACCACATAATATATTTAACCAAGGATTCTGTCTGGTGAACTTTCCAGTAGATAGCTAATAATTCTTTTGTAAACATTTAGTACATTGATGTCTTTTTAAAAAACAAAAATAATCTAAATCTGGATGAGACTATGTGTCCTGCTTCAGAAAAATATAAGACTGGGGGAGGTGGGTGGGGTGGTGGTGTCAGGGATGGGGACAACTGCAGTTTCTCTCTCACTTGCACAAAGCTTTGGAATCTTTAAATTTCTCTGTACACTGCCCTGTCAGTAGCCACACTGGTACTGAACATCTCTTGCAGGAGATTTGCAGGGAACTCTAGCTTCAAGAAAAGAACGAGACAGCATAATCTTGGATAAAAAGTTACCTTTGTACCGTTACTTTCTCACTCGTTCTAGACCAACTGAACAAGGCTGTTTCTGTCTGTATACATCTCCTCTCTGTTCTCTGTTTGCGTCTTGGAGCAAATACTTATTGTATGGAATATCTCATGGGACACTGCACAGCAGATGTGTAGTGAATGCCTCCTCCCACATTAAGCCTTGCCCCGTGGGGTCCCTGGTGTGTTGCATGACTTTGCCCTTGTTGGCCAGTCTCAATACCTGGGAACAGGGGAGAGAGAAGAAGGATGATAGTGTAGGAATAGATCCTGCCCCGGCACATAGCAAGAAGACCCACGTGCAGTGAACAGTGATAAAGCTGAGAACCCTCCAAATAGCATGCCTAGGATCCACTTCTGATGTTTCCAAATTCATGGTTGCAGTTGAAACAATTAACTTTACACAGATATGACCTTTGTGTTTGTGGATAGGAAACTCTGAGATCTTTTAAAGTACAATCTTTTTTCAGGAAAATTTGCAAAAATAGATAGGGCATCACCTATCTTTTTATAAAGCGGTAATAAACACTTGTTTCTCTTGCAAGTTCCATACAAAATTTTGCCACGCTTCAGTAGACTCTTTAAATATTCCACATCTGTCACCAGAGCCTGAAAATTTTGCAATCACCCAAAGCACTGGTGATCTAAGTCTACTGCAGGTAATTAAACCACTGCTGATTCCTTTCTGTATTGGTATATGTGCTCTGGGCATTCGTGTTCTGGGTTGGCAATGTGAGAGTTACATATCATTTCAGTCATCAGTTTTCAGTGTCTAGTTAGAACCAAAATCTGATGAAACTTTCCCTTCAAATCTGTCATTTTGAACCTGCTCATAGAAATTAAATCAGGCACTTTCTTAATTAATACAGTTTTATAAACCAAGGAATATTTTACTGGGCCTAATTTAGGCATCAAACAGAAGTTAAAATGCAGAGCTCTGGTTTAGCATGCTAGGAAAATTGAAGTGTGTTTATATCTTGCACCAAGCATTGGCATTAACGTTCAATTTTGTGCTGTTTCTCATCCTCTAGAAAGTTTGAAGTATCCAAGCAAATTAAACTGAAAAGGGAGCTGATGAGAAAATGCTATTTGTCCCATGTTTCTCAGGAACCATTATCTTTTTTTGTACAATTAGAAGCAAAATGTCACCAGGAATTACCACTGATGGGCCCACAGAAGATTTAGGGATGCTTGATAGGAATTGTACAGGTTTCCAAATTCAATGGGTTTGAGTAACAGCTGAACCAAACATCTATACCTGTCCTATGATCTAAATGAAAGTGCCTTGGTAGCAGGGTTGAGAGAGTCCTGCAACTGGGATGATTTGGGGTTGTTTCTTAGACCCAGACCTAGGAATTTTTCTTTTATGGAGAGTTGTTGCTGAACTAAGCCTAGAGTTTGCATTCAGATTGGAGCTTTTCTCTCAGAGTAGATACACTGATCTGGTGAGTGCCACCCGCCCTCAGTCTCATTGGATCTCAGAAGCAAGCTGCGTGTCTTGCTCAAGGTCACACAGAACATGTGTGGCAAAGTCAAGAATCAAACCAGTCTGACACGTGCTTTTAAGAACTTCCCTTCAGTGCAGCAAAGAACAGCATTCATCTTTAACAACAAACTGGTGCATGGCAGTTTGTCGTGCTCTGAGTCATCACTTCTGCTGAACACCTCCCTTGGGAAAGTTGTTAAACTTCTACAACACTCACAAAATCTTAATGGGTTTTGCCAAATGAGTCAAGAGCCCTTACGGCTTTCATGCTGTGTACCATGGATTTTGAAAACTTATGTCACTAGAGCAGTAAATCTCTCAGAAGCAATAGGAGACGATGAGGAAAATAGCACAAAAGGTAAAGAGTGCTGTCACATTTGCCCGAATGAAAATTACAAGAAACCATTTTGGTGGGGAATTGTATAAATCAGTTATAAACAAATGAATGAAAATGAACAATTTGGGAATCTTTTCAAGCTGCTAAATCCCCAAAGCAAGTCAAAGAGAGTTTTTTACTTGTGCTTCTGAAGCCGCGTTACTCTAATGATTGTTAAGAGTTATATGCTTATCTTAATACCAAGGAAAAGGTTGCTACTTTGGTTTACTATTGGGGTAAAAAAGGGCTGGACCTATTACATTCATGGACACTGAGTATTTCCTGTCAATAGGATTCAGTCAATAGGGCGATGAAGAAAAAGCCTGCACTTTTGGTGGGCCAGAAAAATTATGATTTCCGCTAGAGTTTCTCCAACTGGTGCTCTCTATCTCAGTGCATTATGGTTTTATAGTTCTTGCAACTTTTCCCTCGAATAGAAAATTCTACATCATAGTTAGTTAAAGTTCAACTTAAATGGATGCTAAGTCTAATGCAGATTACTATTATCATAAAATCAAATTGATTATAACATGGGCTTGCCTGGCACTGGAGCAAGCTCTGTTTACCGGAGTCAATTCTCAGCAAGTTCTATTTACCTGACTAGTGTTCAATCAATAAACCTGCCTCTTGTCAAAACGTGTAGCGTGTCAAGGTCCTACTAGATGCACCTTCAGTCCAAGAGTCTGAAATGCTATCCCAGTCTAGCAAAATGGTTGTTTTATCTGCCCCTAGTCAAGAATTGACATGTTTTTCTTATCCTCAGGAATTAAAATCAAAAAGCTTATCTGCTTCTAGCCAGGCCTGTAGTGAAGCTTTCGTACCAGGGAAGAATCTTGAATACTGTCCAGCACCTTTGACAAATGCTGCATTGTAGGGAAGCTGTCCACCTTCCAAGTGGAAGAGAACTTCATTGTGCTTGTGTTACGTGCCTCAAACTGCCTACGAGTCCTATGCCAAATCTGAAGTGTTGACCACATAGTGGTGCTAGACTAGGCTAAATGACCTAATGTATCATGTCTCTCTCTGTGACATGTTACCAGCACCTGCATTCATCAGGGAACTTCAGCTAATCATCCCCATCAGGATGGGAGTGGGAGCTGGACAGAGGAATTCTTACTCGGAGTTACATTCCTCTGGTTACTCCTCTTCTCCTGGAACTCTACCTGACCTTTAGCTCCAAAAATGTTTCAGGGTAAGTTATTATCCAAGCCCTAGGCCTACTTCCCCTTGCTTCCTGCATAGTAGAAGGTGAAATAAACAGTTAGGGGGAACGTGGCTTCATTTGGCTTCATATCCATTGTGGCAAAAGAAGTTATGAGACTTCTGGTTTGCATTCTAGTGTGATTAAGCTGGATAAAATTTTAGCTTGTGTTTTGCGCTCTCTAGAGATCTTTGGGTCTGCAATTTATATTAATCCAGATCTGCCTGCCTGCCCCTCTGCTCGTTGAACCTTGTTTAGTTCTTCTGCCATCTCTTCCTACTTAGTAGGCTGTATAAGAGCACTAATTAGACTCTGGTGCCGATTTCCTGATGCAACATCTTCTGTTCACCCCATGAGAGAGGGATTAGCTAAACGCGACAACTCTTCATTGAGTTACTGGCATATGATATTTGTTGTAATTCTGTCATGAACGTATCTGCATCACATGCAATTATAGCCTTCTTTCCATATTGAAATCTATATAGCATTCTTTCATTTCACTTGAAGGACAATCATACCCTGTGCAACTATCTTCATAGTTTTATGGCTACAGGAAGTGTCTATCCTTCTTTTTATGGTGGGTGGAAGAGAAACACTGACTTTTAAACTGCCATATAGTTTTTCTTCCTTTACAGAAACACATTGTCATTCCAGCTATGGCTATAGAGAAATTTGTTATGGAAAGATAAGCTGCACATGCAGTTCACTGTAACAAAATTTAAAGTAATGAGGGAAGGGAGTAGTTTACAGTTTTAACAGGGGCCCACCACAGAATACAGAGTAACATGGGAACCTGAGTTGTGTGAATAACCCATTTTATCTTTGTGCATAATATTTATCAGCAGCACATAGGGAATGAGTTTTGAAGGCGTGGAAGCTGTTCTGATATAAAACAAGGCAAAAGCAAACCCTAATTTTAAATATTGTGAAAGTCTGTGTGTGATCTGATAAGGACAAGATCAGAATGCTGCAAAATATGATACACACTCAGTTCTTGTACTGCAGTAACCCTAAAGACCCCAGCCAAAGACATGGATGTTGTAATACTGATTATACTGGCAAATGTCAAAAAGAGCATCTCAGGCCCAGCAGTATCTGCTAAAAGACACGGCAGTGATAAAAGAGGTGTGATTGAGCCGGCTATTGCAGAGGTCTTGGCAATGACAAGCGATTCTCAAGGCCAACTGCAGTACATTTCCATTAGGGGAAGCTCATTACATGATAAATTGGCCCATGGGTATTTTATTCTTGGTTTATATTTGGCTCCGTATAGACCAGACCAAGGCAGACAAATATGCCTTGTTTATCATAGATAGGACGAGGGGGAATGGCTTCAAACTGGAAGAGGGGAGATTTAGATTAGATATCAGGAAGAAATTCTCTCCTGTGCAGGCGGTGATCCCCTGGGGCAGGTTGCCCCGAGAAGCTGTGGCTGCCCCATCCCTGGAGGTGTTCAAGGCCAGGTTGGACGGGGCTTGGAGCAACCTGGGCTGGTGGGAGGTGTCCCTGCCCAGGGCAGGGTGGTTGGAACTAGATGAGCTTTAAGGTCCCTTCCAACCTAAACCATTCTATGATTCTATGATCATTATGGAGCTCTAGTGGACAGGCTTTAAAAATCGCTTTTCCTCTGTTGCCTTCTGAAGTTCATTCATCTAAAACAAATTCTCTGATCTTAGTGACTTCATGTTCATGTAATGTGAACCTTGACAGAAATGAAGTTCACCCATTCAGTGTTTTACAGAAAGGCACCAAAGCAAATCCATCTTCCTGTTTAAGGAATGTTATTGTGAAGCTGCTTTTTGGTATACGCTGACTCTCATGGAAGCATGAACTGAACTGCCTGGTATATCCATAGTGAGCACAGAGGTTATGGCACAAACGAACAGAAAAATAAAGAACTAGGAGGTACACCCAATAGCTAGATTTTTTTGCTCTAAGATGGGAAGCACATGGGTTGGTTTGATTTAACCCTGAGCAAAGTCAATTAATCAAAACACACAAAAAAATAAGAATCCGAGGGCAGGAACAGCAGGGATTCATACATTCTCCTAGCAGTTGAAGAGAATCATAATAGAACCAGAGGTTTCTAGGATCTCGCTATGGAATTTCTGTCTTTGAATTTGCAGCACTGGAAGGTTTCTGTTGCCCACACAGTGATAAATTCTCTTTTACAAACTGGACTGAGAAGGAGGAGGCAGGGAACTGGGTGGAATCAATTACAAACCATATCAGACATTTAAGTTAAACACAAGACCTTGCAAAGGCTTGCATGAAATCTTACTAGCAATATAAACAGGACTGGTGCCAAACTAAGCACCAGAAATATTCAATAATAAAACACAGCTGTCTCCATTGGCACCTACCCATGAAAGTTTGTCATTTTTAGGGTTAGAAATGCTGACAAAGAGAAATCTAAAAAATGAAAACATTTTTTCAAAAGAGGGAGGTTTTCATGAACTGCAACCTAAATATTCATTTAACATTGGAACATGCCATAAAAATAATTTATAACATAATTTCTTCTTAGAAACACATTTTGACAGAGTGCTTTTCAAAGACTTTGGTCGAGCTTGGCAATGCTAGCAGCTTTGCTTTCAAATCCATAATTCTTAATTATTAAAATACTCTCTATGCACTCTTCTTGGACTCTACTGAGGCACATCAAAGCAGAGGGCCCTCTTTGCTTTGGCTTAATGCACACGATGTCAGCTGAGGAGGAAGCAAACGTAGCAGGGCTCTGTAGACAGCCCGAGCTTGAGGTATGCAAACCTAATACACAAAAGCAGTCCCAGGAAAGTTGCACAGTTGTGAACTATTCCTAGGAGGAAGGCTTTGCAGAAATGGACCCTACGCGGAGGCTGCTACAATACTTCTGACTCACTCAATGAGCTTTGAGCCTTGGGAAACAGAAATGGACCAAGAGCTATTATCACTTGCAACTTGCTTTACAGCTGGATCGATTGTGGGGGACTTCCTCCGGAAAATTGAGTAGGTTTAAGTCCTGAGAAGGGAGAGACCTACCTGCACTCACACATGTGTTCACACACAGAAATAAATATGTGTGTGTGTGTGGCTGCCCTGTAATTCTCTTCTGTTGTGCATATCTGCTTTGTGCATATCTGCTTTGCTCTTCTGTTGTGCATATCTGCTTTACTTCTAAACCTCTTCCCAAACAGCTGGGCTGTGAGTACCAGTCCGTCTGAGATATAACACTATATGACTGTGGTTTAGCACCTTTCAAGACACCTTGGGAGATTTGTACTTTGTGTTTAAGCAAGCAAAATAAGGACTTTATTTGCCAGTTAAAGAAGGATTTAGCCTTTGGATTATATACTTTTATTTACAAGTATCTTATGATACAGGAGGGGGCAGTTACTCCTTCCCTGCATCACTCCATGGGCTTCTGGTCCTTATGAAATCAAGTTTCTTCTTTCCACTGATAAAGCTGCAGTTTCTGCTCTTCCAGTTGTGTCCCCTGGCTTTGGTCAGGTCCGGTCTTGGATTCCTGCCACCACTTGCACTGATCATGGTTAGCTGAAGGATGATCAGGCAGTAACTGCATTACTAAAGATAATTTAAAAAAAAAAAAATAGTAATTGTACTCTTACTTAAATTTTCTTCTGCCCTTTCACCCCTTTCTGCTACATCTTTGTCCACTGGAAGTTGTCTTTCCCCCAGATGTAACTGATAAAAACCCAGTTCTTCTGGTGGCCGAAACCATTCTTTTTCAGGCAGACTACTGCATACTTACAAGACAAAATTAACCAACTGTGTCCACAAAGAGCTTGCTTTCCCTCTTCCAGTGGGATGTCTTCCATTTAACATGTAAGGTCTTCCACAGATCTTCTCCCCAGCCTGTGCTCCTAGTGTCTCTAAGGACTCAGAAGGAAATTTCATGGTCCTGCTTCAGAAGTACATAGACTTCCCTCTCACTATAATCCTGTATTTTTCAGTCATTATAATAATAATGATACATAATTGGTTTTCTGAACTTAGAGTCACAATGAAGTGATGTTTATGCTTGCTCTTCAGTTGACCTACTCTGAATTGTAGTGTATATTATTTTTCTTTGTACGAAGACTGAGGTCTTTAAACTAAGAGACTATTAAGTGCATAAAATTCCAGGCTAGTGCATAGGAAAAAAAACTATAAAATGCTCCTCATGTTAAAATTACTGTTACTGTACTGTTCTGCTTAAAATACTGCACAGTCATAAAACTGAGTTTGAAAATTTTATGATCAGTCTCAAAGCAACTGCCATCAACAGTTCTCCTTGTCAGTCGTGTACATTTAAGTACTGATTAAATTCTACAAAGACGGTCAGAAATGACATTTCAGCATTGTAGAGCTGGGTCTGGGATTGCTTTGAGCTTGCAGGTAATACACAGGCCAGCAATTATTAATGTTTAACTGAATGACACTGCAAGTAATGAGAAGATACTGTAACTTTAAAAGAGTAATTTCTTTAAAGGCTAAGAGTGACTGTTATCATTTCTTTAAATCCTACATTTATTCCAGGTTGGTCCTTAATTGTGAGCTATGCTATGCAATAATAATGGAACTGCTCAGACAGCAATTTACCAATGTGCTTGAGGCCCTGTCAAACCACATGGAGTGATGCCATAATCAAATTCGTAATGTCTTATCTTTTTCAGATAAAGTAATCATCAAAGAAGTGCTGGCATGAACAGAGAAAAAAATCAGGGCTCAGACATGCTCTAATGTAGTAAGCTGTGACACAAATTGGGCTGTCCCTGTTTTGCCTTTCTTCTCTATCTCTGTTTCCAGTTGGTCTGCCAAAGAAATGCTTCTGGCTTTGTTTCATACCATCTTCTGAGACAAAGCAGCTTTATAAAGGAAAAAAACTTGAAAGGGTTAAAATTTCAGAGTGAAGTGTTGGTGCTCCCCCCTCCCCCTTTCCTTTAACACAGTTATTGGCTGGCATTATAGAGAGCAAATCCACAGACTTGAGATTTTCAGTTAAATCAATAAAATATTATTTAAAAAAATGTAGTTAAGTGCATTATCTGTCCGTTACTCCATTATGGTTTGCCCTCAGTCATGGAAGTGAGACAAAGGTTCCCACAAGGCAAATTACGTTTGTAGTTAACCTAAAACAGCTATTGGGGAGCTATTTAAGGTCCCTTTTCTGCTTGGTAATTAAGCACGTGCCTATCACTAGGCATATTCGTAATATTGCTGAAGTCAATGGAATGATACTGCGGTTAAAGGCAGTTACTTGTGTATATAATATCCATAAAGAAAACAAGAAAGGAAATTGCTGTTCAAGGGCAACAAGAAATAAAAGATAAATCTTTTCAATCATTCAATAAAGTACATGGGGAGGGAAGAGAAAAAAATCAGATTTTTTTTTATTTTAGAGGGGTCCAATTCAAAAGCGAGTGAAGTCATTGCAATATTTTTTGGCTTTGTGGGTTTTTTTCTTTTCAAATTTATTTCCCTGACATTTGGCCCAGACCAACTCAAACATCCCATTGATGGGCTTGTGCACTTGCTTTGAGTTGTTTCTGGTTTAAATATTTGCTCAGGTCTTGATGGCGTATCTCACTTGAATGCTCCAGTGATGTATATGAGGCCCAGGCTCTGCAACAGCCTCATATATCCTTTGTGGATTTTCATGAACTGCAAGGCAATTAAAGCCTAGTTCTCCAGAATGCTGAGCAGCCTCAGCTCCCACAGACCGCAGTGAGAACGGCAGCGGGTGCTCAGCACTTCTGTGGGGATCTGAATCTAGCTGCAAGGCAGTGTCCTTGTCAGTATGTTAATTTTATATAATTCGGAAATATCTGTTTTCCACAAATGTATTACAGAAAAAAATTAAACCATACAATGTTTACATTTCCAAGGACTTCTGCCCCTGTAATAAGGAAAGTACATAAGAACCAAGTATTTTCAGCCTTCTTTTCAAACACTGTTACATTTGATTTTGGCCTGAGAAGTGTAGTCGCTCACATTTTTATTTCCTAAAATGAATAGTCCTCCTTCAAAAGTTGCAAAAAAGTTAGATAATTAAGGGGCCCAAGTGTAGATTTTTAAAAATGTTATCTTCAATCTGTTTTAAGATATGTAGAGCCCACAAGTGTACTATTCTGATGAGCGAAAAACACACAAAAAATCAGTATGAAAATGTACTGTGACACTACAGAATACTAATCACTCCTACACAGAGAGAGCCTTCATTTTATCTGCTTTTGCAGAAGGTTTTTATAAAGTCAGATTTCAGAATAACTAAAACCCAGTACAACTGAAGGAGACAAAGCTTTGCACTTGAACAAAAGAATGTTTTCTCAAAAAATAACAATGACGATCTGGTTTGTGCTTTTATAGCTGTACATATTCTAGATGATGGATAGATGGTTACACAATGAGAATATATAGTGAGCTGATTATGCTCTCCATTAAAAAAATCCGGGCAGCTAAGCTTCAATGCAAATTCATGTGATGTGACTGCTGGCAGATTTGGCTGAAGGGTTCTATGTATTAGGCTTGCTCCTGCTCAATAACGTTGGCCAAACATAATTTATAATTCACCAAAGAGAATGATCCCTCCTGGATTCTGGCTCTACAAGTTAGGGGGCAGCTTCTCCCTTTTTTGTGACCTTGGACATACCAAGGCTTGGAGGTCTGGTTCCCATCACCACAAGTGGACTAGTTTACAGCAGACTTTCCCCTTTCTTTTGCCAAGGTTACCCCTTTCCTTCCACCCTGTGTCCTCTTGGATGTCTTCATTGAGTCAGCTCCTGGCCAGATCCATGAACTGAGTAGCCAGGCAAGAGAACGGGCAAACAGCTTGTTTTCCCAGAGATGGATTCTCCACCAGCTGTAATATCCTGCAGGAAAGGGCACAACTGGAGATCACCCAGGACGAGGGAGTCCAGACTCCGTCCTTGTGCTTACAGGGACCATGCACGTATTCTGTGCCACAAAGAAGAGTCACAATCACAGAGGGACACAATCTTACTGCCTTGCTCAGGACAAGGAAGGAGTGTCCCAGAATTGCTCTGTGGGTGGGAGTTTATTTTCTCATGGCACTGATAGCTCCCACAGTGAACCAGAAGAGGACTAATGCATTCCAAAGAAACAGTCTTGGAAACCTGGATAATCCATTTGACCTGAATTGGAGTACTTCAGCAGAGAATCCTTCCAGTACTCAGGTTTTTTGGAGCACTTTTGTCATTTTGCTCTATGACTTTAGAGGACACAAGTTCTGACCCACCCCTCGGATTCCTTGGCACTACTGAGTGCCAGAGCTATGTGAGTACTAGTCATTGCAGAATGTGCTCTAGTTTCCTGCAGAGGGCAATTGTCATTTGCCACTGGCTGGCGTTTATAAAAGAAGCAGTACAATGATAGGAAGAATGAGAGGCTTAAAAAAAAATGTCGTTCCTAAACATAAAGAAAAAAGAAAGCCTGTTTTGAGTTACTTTGATGAAATTTTAATCATTATTCCCTGTATCACATCAATACTTTAATAATGGGGTTTTCTGTGAATGGCTCCTCTGATATTGTGGACAATAAAACCATCAAAAGGCTTTAGAGGGATTTTTTAATTTTTTGTTGTTGTTGCTGTTGTTTTGTTGATGATAGAGTTTGGGCGTCAGGTAAATAACTCTTCATTACAGGCGTGGATTGACTGTATTACAGGAGGAGCTGGGGCCAACGTGGCTCCATGTGAGCCAGCTCGTGTCTGCAGCAGGGTAACCACATTTGTGCTGTATTGTATTGTGTGGAACCACTGGCCTGCTCCACTGCTAACTCGTGGCATTCATCACTCCATCACTGATGGTATTCTTTTCTTCATTATATCCTTACGGTACATTTTTGTTGCACAGTTCACTGTGGCTTTTCTTTCCTTTTGTTTCATCCAATACCATCCATCAGATGAAAGAAAATAACTTATCTTCATTTAATTCTGAAATGTTTTGTTTATACATCTTAAGTATTGGCTTCACATATTTCATGGTACCAACTGCTAAATTCATAGGACAGAGTCCTTACTTGCTTGAAAAGTCATAACACAGTCCGTCAAGTAAATGAGGTTGAGGTGGAAGAGTGGAAGCAACACCATGTCACTAGTTCCGAGCTATTAAGTGGAGATACTTCTTCACATGCTAGCCGATTTCTTCCAGTTGTGATGTTTCAGGAACTTAAACAATTACAACAGAGAACTGTGGTGGAACCATAAGTGACCTACACATATTTGCCTACGTGGCAAGGGTTATTTTCCTTGCACATGTTACTAAAAACATGGTCAACAGAGCACTGAGAGAAAGTAAGAGAGTCATGCTTGGCTTTGGAAAATTTTGTCTTGGCACAATGAGAGCATAGCTGACCTCACGGCATCATGTTTACCAGTAGAATTTAAACAACCAGGATAAATCATTGTTAGTGATAGCAACAGGAAGTTAATTCAACAACCCTGAGAACATCGTTACTATTTTTCACACATTTTCTGTCTTCCAGTGTCTAAGTGAAATCTTATTTCTGTGCTGAAGTCCTTGGGGCTACAGAAAGCAAAACTATCAAAGACACCTACATATCTCTGCCTTGAGCAACAAATAAAAAGCAGACACAACAGAAGAAAAAGCAGATGGCCTTCTAAGTGCCTTGAACAAGATCCTCCAGGTCACATTTGCTAGGTGGTGAAGAGAATCCATTCCACAATTAATTACACCTCGTGTAGACATTGTCTTCCTTGTGCTTGTCTTAACAGATGCTGTGTGATACCTTTTGAGTCTGACTCCTAATGTTAAAACTACTTCATTTATACAGAAACCTGAATGCTTAGCATAAGACATGAACAAGGCAGAAGTTCTCCATCTGATCTAGATTCCCTGTATTTTCAGTGGAGAGAAATAGGATGCATCTGACCTATTTTAGATGCCTACCGTAAAATAATGTTGCATCACACAAGCTTCTAACCACTGACATTAAAGGAAGTTGCGATGACTAACTCAGACAGAGATTTCAACACTGTAGATGTCTCAGACTAGGTGAGACAAGTCCTGCCCACAGTTATGTGGATATTGCCTTAATGAATCACAACCACAGGGACTTCTCCAGTATTTTGAGAGGTGGTAGAAATCTGATGGTTTTGGCTTCCTGGCAATACTTGAATGGGAAATGAATGAAATTAAATCCTGTGGTATTTTGAAAACATTTTTTCAAGTTTTCACTGACATGAAATTTTTTAAGCTTTCAGTTCTTCAGAGAGTGTCATTTTGATGTTCTACTTTGAGCTTTGTAAAAAGTGCATTTTAAACCAATATTTAAAAACTTTGAAACAAAACTGACCTCAAACAGAAAAGGGGACTGTTTCATGTAGAAATTTGTAGTGATCCTCTTTTAATTCTTAAGTTTTATTTAAAATGAAACAGTCATTAAAAATTAACGAGTCGTTCCTGCTGGATTCTGCCTGTTCACAGAAAAGAGATTTGACATGAAAACTTTTCCTACTCTGAATATCTTGTTTCTGGATAGGATGGTGCTTGGGAGAAAGGTGCAAGTAATCAGTCTTGGGAACGATCCTCAGTAATGTTTGTGTTATCCACATAACTAGTTCTCTGTTACACTGCATAGACTTTAACCCCTTGAGTCAGAGTATGCCACAAGTTAATTATATAATATGTTAAAGTGTTAATGCAACTCTGGGATTTTGCTTTATGTTTTTCCTTTTTCCTGAGCCTCAGAACTACTAATGAAATTGGACTGAGACTTAAGTAGGTTTCTGACACTGTGTCCCCAAACTCCATTTCTGCTCAGGCCCAAAGATTTGTTACTTCTGTCTGCCTTTGCTTCAAACATCTTCTAGAGGTGGCACCCAGCCGATTACTTATAACCCATTTTCATTTAACTAGCGCTCTTTGAAAAAATAAAACAACTTTATTGAGATTCACCATTAATTATAATGAATATCTGTTAGCTGTAATCAATCAAGTTGCAGTTTGAAAGTGCTCCCACTGCTCTAGCGCTGCAGCAGAGCCCAAATCCTAAGCCACATTGCGTTGGGTCTCTTGGCCAAGATGCACCCAAACAATTTAATCTACTGAAGAATTCTACAGCTGTCATGTCTCCTCTTCTCCTTCAGTAAATAAACAGCCAAAGGGACATAAAACTACAAGTCCAACATTAAACGTGTAAAATGCCTTCCTTCATAGGTCTGGGCAAGCAGGACAACTTTTAAATTAGAGAAAGACTACACCAGCTGGCTGATGTCCAGAATTGGTCTCTGGGGAGAACTTTGTGAGTGGTAACTACCCATAAGTACCCACATCCTGGTAATATTTAGCAGAATGTTGGCAGGCACACCATATAGTACTAATAAATTAGTATGATAATTAATTAATAATAGTTTGCATTCATGTGACACATTCCTTGCTGCAATTTACTACTTCTCCTGCTAAACACGCACACGAAGAACAGTTTATCTTCTAGTGATCTACCTTTTTATAGACTGCTTTAGCATTTTCCTCCTGGCTCTTCCTCTCTACCCTATGCAAGCTCCGTTCTGTCAAGATTTCCTCATGCACCTGAATTTCTGCTCCTCTTATAGCAGTCTGAATTTTCTCCCAGTGTCCACAGCCTTCTGGAAGTGTCATACTGAATGCAGGGCTCAAGGTGAGGCCTTTCCAATGATCACCAGACCTGAAGGGTTGCCTCCCATGTCCCAGAAGTGATGCCACTTTTCAAAAATTCATATGATGTTATTGAGTCTTGCTCAGCTTGTGATCTATGGGAATACCTAGATGCTTGTTTGGTCCCCTATTCAATCTTCTGTCTGTGTAACTAGCTGTTCTTGCCTACCTGTAGAACCCTGCACCTCTCCTTATTGAATTGCTTTGTTCATTCCATTTCACCAGTTTGTCAAAATTCTTTTATATTCTTATGTCTTTGTCCAATGTGCTTGCAGCTTTTTTTGGTGTGTTCTCATCACCAAAATCAATAGTGAAAATATTGACTAGTACCTGATGAAGGATTGCACCCCACTTACTCTATTATTCTGGTGAACCACTGATCATTACTGCCCAGAGAAGATTTTATGACCAGTTTTTAATTAATTTTATAGACTTAGATTATGTTTTCCCCATTTACATTTGAGATACCATATGAAACAGTGACATTATTAATGTCAACAAATATGGAATCTACATCTTTTTTCCTTATCTGGAGCAGAGCTAGTTCATCAGTAAGAGATGGACTAGGTGTAAAGTAAGCAGCATGAATACAGAGAAGGTAGGAAAAGGTAGGATGTCCTCCTTTCATACTGACAGATCCCTGGATCAGGTTAAATTCCAGCTTCTTTTTCCACTTAGATGCTTATAAAAATATATTTGGTAGTTTATTGTAATTCTTGTCTGGCAGTTCAAGATGACTGACCTCTTATTTCCTGGCTCCCATCATCACCCTCCAGCCCCCCATTTAAAGACTAGATGTTAGGATTGACCTTTTTCAAACATCTGCATCTTGGTCTATTCTCCATAGAGGGCAATATCTCTATGATACCTACTAACAGCTCTCATATTGCTTTAGCCAGTTCATAACACACCCTACAATGAAATAAATCAGACGCAAAGCATATGAAACATTTAACTGATCTCTAACTTGCTGTTGCTGCAGGATCTCAACATTAATGGATGAAACCAAACATTGTCCCAGCTCATCTACTAATTGATCTAATCCATCTCCAGATCTCTAGCTTGTAATTTTGTTTGGCTGATGTTATTTCAGAAAATATATTTAGGCTCTTTTCCTAAGCTTTACTATAGCTTCATAAATATAAAATCATGGCTGTTCCCTGGCCAAGACCAACTCACAGATATATGTGTGAATTGAACCCTCTGGTGGTGAATGATCTTTAACAAAGATTTTAGCCCGTAGCAATTACAAAATAAAACCCACTAGCCTAAACATTAGCTAAAGAAACTTAAGTTACATGTTTTATCTCATGCTTGATATGGGCTAAAAGGTGTGCATGGTTATCTAAAATCATTCAGATTCAAAATGATTTATTTAGATGCAAGAACCCATTTATGAACCTGACCATAAGACTTATGAAAACCAAAAGAAAACTATTAAACATCAATATGATGTTTATAAATTTAGACAAAACTTCTCTTTTGTTTTACGAATAACAAAACTAGGGGAAAACTTGTGAGTTCAAACAAAAGTGATCTTTTCAGGGAAACACTAAAGTTGTATTTGATCAATTGGAAAAATTTTATTTGACCTGAACCGAAATATTTCACTTCATTTTTGAGCTATTTAGCTTGTCTTAAAGAAGGTTCAGTTTTTATACATTACCTGAACTTTTTCATGAAAAATGCCAATTTGAAAAAGTGTTCAATTGGGAAAATGTCAAAATGAAACTTCTTGGCATTTCTGAAACAAACATTTTAGATAAAAAATGTCCACATGAAATGTTTTGACATTTTGAAAAATGTCTCCCTTTTTGAATCTGAAACTTTACCAAATTTAAATTGAATTTACTATTTGTCTAGAAAATAAGAATTGCTTCCGTTGGCAGTTTTCCCTGGGTAAGCAGCTAATCTTCCTGCCAGGTTAGCATTAAAACATCAGCCAAGCAACTGTACAAGCATGTATTATAAAGCGGTTCTTGCCATTACTGCAGCTCAGATTTGGACTTGTTAGTGGTTATCTATCTGTTTTCACTCTTGTACTTTACAGTGTCCAGCTTCCGACCTTGCAAGCAATTCTATGGTCCACAAAGAAAGTAAGAATGAGAGAAATGATTACTGATTAACAAGTGAGCAATTTCCCATTACATTAAAATTGCATTTTTATTTAACAAAACAGCTAATTGCAGATTTATGAAAGTTCATTCCAGAAAAAAATGGTTTATCCATTAAACAGAACAAAGTCCGTAATTCTTAATGAGTTTTAGAGATTGTGATAGCTAAATTCTTAAATTAAAACAACCCCTTCTAGACTAAACTCACAGCATTCCAAAATAAGATCGCAAGCTGCAGTGAAGTGGCGTCATGGAGTAGCTGGTGCTTGCACTGCATTTTTGGAGGTTATAGATGCTATATTCTAACCACATTAATTACACATAATTATACAAAAATTAAATCTTATGGTTTACTGAAAAATAATGTTTTACTCTAGCTGAAGAGCTTCAGCTGTGAAGCAGTCACAGTTCATATTCAAGAGCTACTTTTTGCCGCAGAAGGAATTTCGCATTCACTTGATTTCACAATTTCTTCAGTCAAAGCCTAAGACAATGCTATTCTAATAGCAGCATGAGATGAAAGGAAACTCTGCCAGGGAACACTAAGCCCACCTCAGACCAAGACCCAGGTGTGATGTGGATGCCAGAATGCTGAGCTCTGGACACCAGCCCCCTTCGTGGGATCCACAGCCCCGAGTGAGGAGCCTCTGAACGGCCGCCAGAAAAGGCATCGTGCTGGGAGGAGCTGCTTAAAGCAGCCGCTGAGAAGGAGAAGGATGTGCCTCCAGCCGGAGCCCTCTCCAGCTCCTTGCTCAGTGCTCGTGGCTCATTTCTCTTTCCGTGTGGGGATGGCTGTCTGGAGCACTCTTCTAAAAAGTTATGTACTCCAGCCCCCTTTCTTCCCCCTTACGATGAAACGGGACTGGTGCTATCCTTTTCAGTGCGAGGGGGATCTAGAAACGGTTCCATTTCCGCAGCAGCCCAGTGGTGAGGATCCTCACCTCAAGATGGGGGAGATGTCCAGGGAAGTGGGTTTGAATCCCTCCAAGCAAAGGAAACTGGATCCACATCCTGACCAAGCTAATTACTAAGCGATTGGATAAAGGCGACTCCTCTGCCCTTGTTTTTAACAGAAAGCACTGGTTTCCACAGCAGTATGGCAGGCACGCACTGACAAAAACCTACTAGATTTTAGGGGAAGCAGGTAAAGGAATGGCTCAGTTTAGAATCCCAGAGAAGCTTGATGTGTGATAGGTGCCTTGCTTATTGGCCTCACAGTGACCATTGCACACATTCAACAAGGAAACTGTAGACACTTGGGAAGTTCCTGTCTTTTTAACCTTGAAGTCCCTTAGTTGGAAGGCAGCTGAAGAGGGGTTTTGCTAAGCAGAGACTGGACGATGCGTTCTACTCCCATGTCCCTTCTCCTGCCTCTTTTGTATTTGGGATGTAGTACGTTGGAACAAAGCGAGGGGACATGTAGAAGTGCACATTCATTTGGCTAAGGGGCTGTTGGGAAAGTGTTAATTCACCCTTGGGGGGCAGGGAGGGATGCAGTAACACAGCTGCCTGTGATGAGTGCAGAGACCCACCAGCTGTAAGGAATTAATGATGTCCCACAGGAACACTAGGAGAGTTTGTGGTGGGGCAAAGGAGTGGGTTTTTGCTCGTGTTGATATCTTGGTGAAAGACTCTCTGGAGGTGCTAAGGTAAGTGCAGTGGGCTGAGCAGCCTTCCTTTCAACTCTCTCCTATGTGCTTTAGTTTGGAGAAGCCTTTTGGTGTTTGGGAAGAGGCAGAGTATGCTTAATGTTGACGCTTCCATTTCACAATGGAGTATAGCTGAAGATGATTTTACATCTTTGAATTCTGATTTCTTGCCCTCTTCTGAGTTAAGTATCTGTGGACTGCTTCTTTGATTATTAGGGGATTTCTTAACCTTGCTGGTTCTAGTTTAAGTAATGCTGGGTTTTCACATTTCTTATTAGCTAATTTGATGGAACTTTATAATGTGAGGTTGTTAGAAGTTATTGAGCATCTAGATGAATGGAAAAAAGTATGTCCGCTGCAGTAACTACTGTTCATCAACTGGGCTGTGTTGATCCCTGCTAGCCAAGGTTCAGCCCGCTATGTTGCCATGTGTAAATTGCCTACCTAAATGCAGCAAGCTGGCGGAACCACTTCATGCCAAGTCCTAAATTGACACCAAAAGGGAAACTTCCATCCAAACGAGAAATAGAAGCAAATTGAGCAGACTAACCAGTAGCACAAAAAGTTCTGCAACCACAATGGCTATTAAATAAATGCAATTTTTCTGCAGACGCAAAGTCAGTGTGTAAAAATACAAACATCTAGATAATTAGAGGAACTTCAAATCTGTCTTCATAGTGTTTCAGGCAGGATGACATTGTCAGCTATTCTATTTTGTATTGATTCCCACAAAGCTCAGTTATTCCCAGCCTTTCATTTCAAATGCAGCACCTTGTTTTCCTGTATCTTGAAGCAAAGAAATTAGATAAAAAATATCGATTAGCAAGGCACAGAGGGGAGTGATGTCTGTAACCTTCCTTTGTCTTGCAGCTCTGCAGCTGAGGCAGCAGTAATAGGATTCTGTGCAAGTGCGACTGTGATGAGGTCACACTGCTGAGAAGGGAATGAAAACACTGCAGTCAGCTAGATCACTTGCTTCTCTGATAGTTTTTGATATTGTTTGTCAAATTGTGATTTGAAGGTTATTTCTCTGGAGGCTAAAGTTGCCTTGCTTCTCTTCTGCACTTGGCTGGGCTTTTAAAAAATCATTCATTCATATTAACACCTGCTTCTCTCCAAGTTTCTGGCTCTTATTGGGAGGCTTAAAAAGGCTCCCAGTAAGGAGCAAGAAAAGAAGTCTTTCCAGAAATTTTCTATGATTATGAGATTAGAGCAGTTATTTTTTAGAATAAGTCAGATTTGTTTGATCTCTACCTCTTCTTCCTCTTTCATTATGGTGCTGCAGTCCTCTTCAGTTCGAAACAAGCTCAATGAACACTTTCAAGACATATGAGCCGTGAAGGGTTATGTGGATTTGGTACATAGTGGCATAGCATTTATTGGTATCGTTACTCAAAAAAGAAATGAGGGATTCCTTCATTTAAGTTGCTTTCAGAAACAGGCATTTTGTGACCTACCTAGAGCAACTGCAAAACTGTACAGAAGGTTCAGAAAAATTAATAATGCTTTCTCATTCTGAATGGGCTCTACCGTTTTCATTCTTACATTGCTTCATAGCAGTGAAGCAGCTCGTTAAGGTGACAAGGAGTAAACTGAGACACAGAGGGTCAGTGATCTACTGGAAGAGGGTGTCAGGTGGTGTCAAATATAGGATAAACACTCAAGATTACCTGGCCCTCAGGACTCTACTTTTGGTGCATAAGGCAGGCTGCATTCCTCTCTTCCCGCAGAGGAACAAACCACACGGGGCATGCAGTGTCTTCCACTAATCAGACCTTAGGTGTTTTTTCTCCCTTTGGAAAGCTCCCTTGCCCTAGTTCTCCTCCCGTAACAAGACACTGGAAGATCGGTACGGAGATAGTTGGCTAAGAAAACCCTCCAAGTAAACCTCTGGAATTGCATGGCAGTAACAGGATGCCTTTAGCAGGCAGCTGCCTTGTCTGTCTGAGGCTTACTGTGCGAAAACAAGTATGTCAGGTCAAGCTGCATATTTGGAGGTTTGATGTCCCACCCTCTCATATTAGTGATGTGGGAAGAAGTCTTCTGGGAAAACTCCTTCCCCAGGCTCATTACTGTGGGGTTTTCTGTGGGAAGCAGTGAGACTTTCCCATCCCCTCCTTTACCCCATGTAATGCTCTGTGATTGTAATATGTGGAACTATCTCATGCTTTCAAGAACTCCTCCAGTGCTGAACAAGCATGCTGTGGGTATTTTTCTTTAGTCTTTGTTCTATTCTTTATGATCCTGAGGACGTCGTTCTTTGCCCCTTGTTTTCCTCATCTGTGTGAAGAAGGTGGCATTTCCTTTCTCGAAGGCTGTTGTGAAAACTCTGGGTTTTTTTAAGTCCTTTACCAGATGGAGGGTGCTATGGGAGAGCAAAGCATCTGGCTGTAATTGATTTGTTTGTAAGGAAAAGCTAATGCTACTTTAGAGATCTTCCCCCCTCCCATGCCCCCTCCGAGTAATCTGCTGGAAAGACTTGTTCTCTCATTTGCTGTTGGTGTTCTATTGTTTGTATCTTCCTCATCACGTATATGGCTACGCTTAAGGTACTGACGAAGAAGCCCCATAGTTTAAAATAAGAGCTGTGGGAATACTAGCTCTAGACTGCCCACTGAATGAGTCACCAACGGCTGGACAACTACAATCATGTAGTGCCTGATGGAGTACCTGTCAGCTTGGCTGCTTCTGAGTGAATGAAATTAGGGCCTGTTGGTCCAGAGCTGCAGTAGGTATTATCTCATTAGCATTCAGCATCACCTGTACGCTCCCAGAGAGGCATTAAGAATGGAGGCTCAGAAAAGGAGATTAGAGTACAGCAGTGAGTGGGGAAATGGCTTGAAATCACACGGTTCTTTAGCAAATGGGCAATTGCAATGGACTAAATAACACAAATGGCACATTCTTTAAATCTCCAGAGGGGCAAAGCTTGGCTGAGAGATCTTTTTTTACCCTGGTTTGTTTCAATGGTAAGTATTTTCTTTTAGTTCCCACTTATCTTCTCATTTGACAGATATTTTTTTTTTTCCACCCCGACCCAAAATATATTGCCAAGTGTGGCTTACTTACAAGGGCATGTGACTTTGTAATCAGAGCGGCATCTGGTGCTATAAGGAAATGAAGCCCGAGTCCAGAGTAGTGAGTAAGGTTGGAATGGCTTCCATGAGTAGGCTTCCTTATCGTATCTAGAGAGAATCTGGCAAAAAAAAAAAAAAAAAAAAAAAAAACAAAACACCTCTACCCAGAAGACTTAGTGAAATTTTATATATAATCTCTTAAATATTCTTGGCCACTATTCGGCATATTTTTGTGGTTGGTCATCTATCTCTTAGCAAGATCTAAAGGAGTCAGCCAGGTGCAAAGCTAATTGTTTCCTTATTTCAGGCAGCATCTGCTCAGCCAGCTGGGTAGCTCATCTGTAAAAGGTGACAGGCTCAGGTAGCAGCCTGCAAATCCTACCTCTTGTGCTCCTGTGACATGCAGCGCTGCGGAAAGTCTGTGTGACCCTGCACTGGAGAGCCCCCTGCAAAACAGAACGCAGTTCTGCTGAGGAGAAATTGAAGGGGTGAGCCAGGTACTTAAGGGAGTAAACAAGGAGCAGGTGAAGTTTGGTTATCACAGAGGAAAAGACTGCAGTCTCACAATTTTCCATGTTTTGCTCTGACCACAAATTACCCTTCCTTCATATTAAATGCTTGTGTTTTCCCCATATATAGTATTAATCTGTTTTATTTACAAGGCTGTTTATCAACAGCCTGTGTAAATCTTGACTGCCGATTCTCCACATCCACCGTTAATGAAGAACTATGTCTACCATTATTTAATGGCTTCTGTGAACTGTACCTCCACACATCTGGTGTTGCTGCCAGTTTGTCTTCTGTCCTGACATTCTGTTCTTTTAGCAGATGGTTTGTAGGAAACTGTTATCTGAAGGTCAAGGAGTGGCAAGAATATCCAGCGTTGTACAGAATGGATGAATACAACCTCTAGCATTCTCTGATGCATAGCCCTCCTGCACCCATATTCCTAAGGAATAGTCAACATTGTAAATAAAGAGAAATGACGGCTTCTGACTGAAGCCGATGAGAGATTCATGTACAGTGTAGCTAGAGGACCCAGGTCATATGTTGTTAGACTCTCTTACAGATTTGGAAATGTGCTACTTCTTCTTTACAGCTCTGTTGCTAAACAGACATTTTCATTTCTGAGTGCTTTCTTTCCTTTGTTTTCCCAACCTGCCAAAAATAGAGGCATCTGACATAAGAAAGGAAGTCAGTTGTGTTTGGTTTAGCTCAGATTTATTTTGTGACATTTCCTGGATACATTTACCCATTGCATCATTAAACAAGAGTTTGTTTTCTGGAGGCTAGAGCTTCAGCTTTGGCTATATTTCAGTAAGACAGGAATTTAAATAATGTCAACATGCTGAGAAATTAGAAAGTCTTTCAGGTGTGTTTTGCAAGAGAAAGTTCATAGCTCCACTATCTCTCCTAATAGTTGGCCTGGGGCTTTTTCAAATGTATAATCTTATTTTTCCACTCATTTGAAATGTAAACAAAGAATTTTCACAGAAGACAAAAGAATCCATCTGCAAATAATATTTGTTTTTGGCAATTTGTTTCTTTAATTATGATGATAAATTTCCACTATTTGGCAGCAGCACAAAGAAATATACTCTCGCATGTCTTTGTTCCTTCAGGAGGAATGGAGAAAGTGGGTCTTGTTCAGAAAGAAATTCCCCCATCTAGTCACATACTTCTTGTAATTCACCCCAGCAAGTGATGAGAAACCCCTTTTTTCCCCTCTCCCATGGGAAGGATGTTTGGCTATGATTCAGAAAATAGCTTTTTTGCTTTTGGACAAACCTTGACTGACTCAGGACAAAACCCAAGTCCTGAGATTGTACAAAATTCTAAGATGAAATCGGCCTTTCTCTCTCAAAAAATCATCAGTTGTAATGAGGAGGACGCATATCTACATGTTATTTGCCAGATAAAGGTACATAGTTCAGAGGTACTCATAAGCCAGTGGAGCGGGTGACTTAAATGTGGTGGTGTTCACAACTGGGTGAGCCTAAATCAGGCCAGAAGCTTTGACTGCCTTAGATGTCCTTTTTTAGAAATGATGACGTGAATACAAATTCTGCATCTTGAATCCATCTCTAAAGCAATGGAGCATCCAAAAGTTGTTGCTAGGTTTTTTAGCTATCTTCTTGTGAGTTGGGGTTAGAAAATTCGTGAATTAATCTTTAAAATCTCTCAGCTTTGTAGCAGCACACACAAGTTTGTTGTTATTTCTGCTTCCTAGGAAAACAACTGCCACCAGAGGTGTGAGAGAATGTAAGGGATGAATCTGAATCTTTTAAACCTCACGTGAATTACTTTCCCTCCCGACTATGAGCCGGGAGATCTGCTGTATAGACTTAAAATCACCTATCCTTTTTACAACTGTATCTTGTTAAAATCCATGTTCTACAATACGTGTGCTAATGTTGAGAATGTCAGTCATCTGCTTCTCAGTGTAAATATAAAAGTTTGTGTTTAGTACTGTCGTGGTGGTAGGTTTTTAGGATAATTCTAAAAAACTAGCGGTTTTATTCCTTTTGTTTTTTCTTCCTTTTTATTACAAAAGAAATCTATATGCTTATATTTATAAATCTACTCATTTAAACTTTATATGCTGCATTATGCTTTGGGGTGGATATTTTATGCTTGGGAGAGAGGAAACATCATCTGCAGGACATTTACAACGTGACATATAAATACCCTCTATGGATTCTACACACTGAACATTTGATAGAGGAGAAGTGTGGAGTTTTCTGCATACTTTGACTTAACTTCTGCATGCCAGTTGCACTGACTTGTACACTGTGTACGTGCTGATGAACTGTCATTGAAATGCTTTTTGATAAGTTTTTAGCAGGTGAAGGAGAAACCCTGAAAAAACTAAGTATGTAGTGTGTAAAGTGTTTTATACTCCTTAGACTTTTGCAGACTAGTTCAAAATAACTGTAAAGACGTTTCATATTCAGAATATCTGAGTGGGCCTTGGTTCTGGATAGGGAAGAGGGAGCAGAACCGGATGAACTGGATGTATTAAATACTTTATTCAAAAGCTTTATCCCTTTTCTGCTTTTGGATTTCCCACAACTGAATTTTCTTAGGTTTGCCTCTGCTGTATTGTTTGGCATGTGCTTCATGCAAATATATGTAAATCACTGGGCTGGTCAGGAGCCCTTCACATTTGCGTGTTCTATGGTTTTTAGTTAGCATCTTAGCCATGTAGGTTTTTTTGGTGTGGGATTTGTTTTGTTTTGGGTTTCTTGCCTTTTTTTTTTATTCTGTCTGCTTAATTGGAGCTTTTATGAAGAAATGGAGCAAAAGTCATAAAGACAATAAGACAAATCATTCCCAAAGCGAATATAATGAGGGAAATAAGGAGAAGAGTTGGAGAAATATTTACATGATTTGAATTTTCTGTCAATGTTTCTAAAAATAGGACAAAAAATTAAATAAAATAAAGTACTCAGATGATTTGTTAGTGAAAGGAATAAAAAGAATTGCAAACATGAGAACAAATGTTCATTTTTATTCCAAGTAGTTGTTCTTGGCAGTGTTCAGGAAGCTCTAATAGAGAAGACAAAATGTAGATTTTTATCCAACTTGAGCATAAATCAGTGTACTAGACTAAACAGTATCTATTGTACAACACACTGAATTCTTCTTTTTTGTACAAATGTTCACTTCAGTCTGTAAACTTGACAAACCTACATAAAAATATATTTAAATGATTCAGCAGGTGCGTTTTGTACAAGTGGGCAGTGTATTCTTTCTAGGATGTAACACATGTTTTTCATCAGATTGCAACAATACAAATTGTGTGGTCAGAGATTCTGTGAGAAAGCATTCCTACACATACCATTGCATCATAATGCTAATAACGTGGATAAAATTCTGGGGATATTTCCTGCAGACTCCTTTCCGGGACTTGAAGCCACTGGAGAGGAAACCTCTGATTTAACTAGGATACCAAGAGGCGGGTTTAGTCCCCTTCTGATCAGCCAGTCGTTCCACAGGTCACTGCCATCTTCCTGCAGTGAAAATAAGCGCTGCATGGGGAAACCTCTCAGCAGCGTTCAAGAATAATAGCAATTACCTAATTACTGGTGTGCTCATGTTAAAGGTTACATTAATAGCCACCAATGATGATTGAATATGAAAGCAATGGTGTGAATGAAATCATAATTAGTGTAGCATGAGGTATGTGTTACATTAAGCATCCAATGAAAAAAAATTAAGTAGTGCACAGGTGGACTAAAATGGTATAGGTATAACTTAATATGCAACAATCCAACTTTCAGAAGACAAGAATAAGCCTTACATTGTTTGTTCAGTTAAGCCAGTTATGAGTTCTGTTCATCAACCGGGAAAGCACGTGCTGTGTATGAAACACTCAAGATCTCTGCTCTGCTGTCTTGGAGGTGCTCTATAACCTGTAACAGCATAGCTGTGTTCAACACTCAACCCAATGGGTTTATCTTCCCTAACTATATGCAGTGCAGTTGCTTTCCTATGAGTTCACCAGCTACTGGGAAATAAGAATAAATCCAAATGGAGTAGCAGGACAGTGGAGGTGCTCCAAGCCCAGTGGAGCTTTTCAGGCAGATGATAAATCGGGTTTGGATTGCCGCTCATCAGTTTGTCTAGGAAGGCTTTAATATTCTGTGCACATGTCACATACATGTGAAAAAAATAATATTATCGAATTAGCAGAAAATCACATTTATACTATTTAGGTTACAAAGGCTTCCATGAACACTAAATAGGTGATTTTTCATTGTTACAATACATGCAGTGCAAAGATCTCATCTTATGTCTGCTATTGATTTCCGTAATGCCATCTTAAAAACTGATGATTACAGCTGTATCTTCCTTCTTTTATAAATGTCAGTGTCTCCTAGTGAGCTCTAGAGCCCACGTATTTATATTTCTGTCTTTGGATGCTCTTCTTGCTCGTGTTTCTATTCAAAAATTGCAATACTACAGAATTTCTAGAAATCTGGCACATAAGTATATTTGCGGGACAGCTGACCTTTTCTTGTGTGGATCAAGGAGTGCCGTTGAAAGGAAGTCAGGAGTTTTACAGTAGAAGGCGAAAAGGAAAGAAACTGTCACTGTTAAAAAAACCTTAGGGTCCCCTACTATAAAGAATTTAATTCAGTTGCCTGGATTATTCCGACAGTAATATAAAAATACAAAATGTTTTCCAGATTGACCCTCAAAGTACTCTTTGCATATGCCCATCTCAATGGAATGTACTACTCTGTGAAGAAGGTAGGAAACCTTTAGTTGCCTTATGCAGAGCACAATGGGCTTCATGGGAAGAGCATCGCCCGACAGCTGGAGAGGTACTAGAGACATTTCCAGCACCAAACCTGGCCATTTCTCATGGAGAAGATGAAACTTGCTTTGCTAGAGTTTGAGAAGGAAAAAGAAAAGAACTGGAATGACCCATTTGTTCTATAAATGCATCTACTGGCTCTAGTTTTCTTCAGTCCATTGATCTTTTGAACTCCAATCAGTTTAAGATGAAAGGTTGCGCTCTCCCAGCCTTTTGCTGTAAAATATGAAGTAAAAGGAAATCACAGTATAAAAATGCCTATTTGCACTGAAATCAGTCTTTTTTTGGTTGATTTGAATTTCTTTTAATTTGATTGTTAGGCATTGGAACAGGAGAAATGGAGCGGGATAAATATAACAGGAACTCAGTGGGCATTGTGGAAGGTAGCAGAGAGGTGTATGCTTTGCTTGGCGTGCACAGCAAGAGAGTTCTGAAAAATATGCTTTTGGGTATGTATCTCTGGCTTTGGAGACAAAAGCGAACAAAATCTGAATTGTTCCAGATATGAAAGAAAATTCCCTTGCTTGCCCTACATATGACAGCAAAGTGGGTCAGCTGACGGTCGGTGCGTGTGGGGTGTGGGTGAGCAGAATCAGCACACAGGGAAAACTCGGTGCCGGGTGCTGAGCCAGGACCCGGGGCAGTGAGCAGCCCTTCGAGGCAGCGCTCTGCCTGTCGGCTGCTGGCTGTCAGGGCACTGCTGCGGGTGTTCAGATACTTCAGTGCGAGTTTCTCAACCTGCTAATTTTAGGGCACTTTGATTCTCATTCTAATGCGGGATTTGAACAGAGGGGAGCTGTTTATTGTTGTTAAATAATCAACATATAACTCGGTTACTGCAGCACGTGTGCACATACTGACACAATCTTACCGGACAGGGTGAGAAATGCCGCTGTTCAGGATACTCGGTTGTGCCCCTTGGCTATTCCAATACAAAAGTATTGCACTCTGATTTGGAAGTTTGGATCTCCCTGCCCACACTGTTTTCTCCAGTAGATAGATAGTCGCATTCGATTACCTTAGTTGGTGGCAGTGCTGCTGTTTCCCTTGTTGTCTGTGTTCTAATATCCGATAACTCCTGTTTAGCTCTTTCTTCGCAACACTCGCATCTCTGGGGATATGAGTAATACAGTCAAACATTTTGCTCCTTTAGGTCACAGGTGAGGGGTTCCCTTACTAGAGCAGGCCAGAATCTTGTATCTCACAGGCATGTGCCTTTCTTCCATATTTGTGCACTTGTGTCATCAAAAGACACAAGGTAATGGAAATTCATGTTTGAATTCCAGGTTGCATATCTGCTAATTTCTAAACATAAAGGCCATTTTTAACTATCACTCATTTGGAAGACTGGATCACCAGAAGCAGGGTTCCCAGGTCAGAGGAGGGGAGGCAGAAGCATTAATGAATGCTGCTTTGACTTCCTCCATTCTTGGTGGCATCTTGTGCTGATGAATATGTCCAGCCTTGTTAGCAATCATGCATCCTAGAACTGATAACGGTGACTTGTGATAGATGCCTGCCTCCTCTTATCTCAAATGTCTCTTTGAAAAGCATGTTTGGCAAGAAGCCCAAGTGCAAAGGAACAACTCCTCTGTCTTGGACCAAACTTGTAAAGAATCTGTAAAGTTAACAGGCTCTGCTGACCGGCTGTTATTTCTATTCTCTCCTCTGCCGTCTGCTTTCCAGATTATTTTTTAATCTGAACGTCTGACTGCTGCTTATCTTGCTGATGCAAAACCTCTCAATATCCAGTAAGGGAAAGGTTCTCATTGTTTTCAATAGTCTTTGGATCATGCCATCAGCTTCACTTAAGCTTTGGGTCTGGCTCTGCACAGTTCAAAGGATTTATAGTCTCCAAATCCTTATCCAGTTTTTCTGGGTTTGCTTAACTCTATACATGTGACAGGTCTCAGCTCTTCACCTAAGTATCAGCTGTATCTACTACCAACCAGTAATGCAGACATTTAATGTAGAAAGGAAGGAAAAAATGACATTGTATTATAATGTTTAACTTGTGAAAGAAGAGGAATGTCTTCAACCTGTGAGCCATTTGGGTTGCACAAACTATGAATGAGGTATTGTTAGATGAACATTAAATATACATGTATATATTAAATATTTAACGTTATCTTTGTTCAGTTCGCCTTTCTTGTAATTCCTTTTCAGTGTTCATAGAAAACAAACTTGATTTTTTTATATTGCTTCTTAGTAGTGACCTCGAATTTTCTGTTTTGTTAATATCAATTACCTGCACGCGTGAGTCATGTTGAACTTTGTCACTATATTGGAGGAGTACTTCTTGGAATATGTCCCCAAAACTTTTTGCCATGAAAACACTTTGTATTGTTTGAAATAGTCCGCGAGTGCATACTGTTTCATGCATATACAACCGGAAGTTCTTAATTCTTAAATGTTTTCAGCATAAAGCTTAAACAACTGTTCAGTAACTTAGGCAGAGATGATAAAAGAACTGCAGAGAAATGCTATTATCATATACAGGGATGAATGCAACCTGAAAGGTCTTTTCACAACAGTCACTGGAATCCCCAAGTTTGCTGCAGACAAGTATATTTTAAACCTTAGATTAGTGTATACCCACAGTATGTCCCCTGCAGCTGTGAACGACCACTCTTTGTTTAGGACTGGGCAAACATCCAGTGGCCATGTTCTTACAAGGGATGCATTTTCCAGTGTTTTGATTTAATGACTATTATTCAAGCTGAAGTCAGTTCCTTTCTCACACTATTTTAGGCTGTGGTAAACCCTTGTGCCACTCTTCTCCTCAAAAAGAAAATCTGGTATTTTCTTTCTGCTAAAACCAATACAAATTATACCAAGCTCTGTATCTTATGAAATAAATGTTGGTTATCTTCATAATGAATAAATCCTGAATTTAAATGAAGCCTGCAGTTTGGTATTTCTGCTGGCCTACTAACCCTCCTTTTCATTGCTGCTGCTCAATGCAATAGTGTCAGGGAGTTCCTGTTACATCTTTGGTGATGTACAAATAGAGAACAAAAGGTCCCTGCCCCGAAGACTGAAAGTTTAGACATTTCTATTGATTGAATAAATATTCGACATTTGTCTTTTCTTACCAAAAAGTGATACATTAAGGCAAGCGTCACCTGGACAGATAAACAGTGAACATTCTGAGGATGCAAAGCAATTAGGTATGGAGAGAGGCTTGCTGTAATGGAAGGGCAATGGGGGAGGCAAGTGTGCGACTGGAAAGTTCTTCCTCTCTTTCTCCCTTTGTTTTTATTTCAGCATGATCCTCTATTGATCAGATTTTGAACAGAACTACAACACGGGTGTTTTCCAGCATTTAATCCATCCCTGTGTGCCTCTGAGATAGTTTCACATCCACGTTCTCAGGGTGAGGAATGGATACCGGGAGGCTGCAGCCCTTTTGCTACAGGACTCTCAGACCGTCCCGTCTTCCTAATTTGCATTCAGGACTTTACCCAAAGCTGAACTCCCATAGTGAGAAACGCTTCAGGAAAGTGTTTACCCTAGTTAATGGGCCAGACCTACCACCACGTTACTCAAGACCTACCTGCGAATATTTCAGGCATTTTAGTCCTTAGGTATCATTTAGGGTGGGTTGAAATTTCCATTTAATTTAAAAATTAATACAATGGAGCACTTTATTTTTTGAAAGTGTATAGGGAAAAGGGTTTTTTTTTATTTCCATTTTAAAGTGAAAATATCTCTTACAGATTTTATTTTTAGATCTTTCTTTACACATGCTTTTCTTTGGTAGGCTTAGTTACACAGTTGGATAATTTTGTTTTGAAAGTTTAGAATTTCTTAAAAGGAGGAGTGTAGTTAATAAAACATACCCAGGGAAAATGAGATGTTAGTCTCATCTGAAGGAAGAACAAAGCTAGTTATGAAATCATTACAATTTAAAAAAAAAAAAAATCTTTGGCTAGTTTTACATTTTATCAGAGCTGCTGCTACTGAATGGAGAGTATCTAATTAACACCCAGCAGATAACAATTATCTTGTGTAATTACGATGAGCTTGTTTGTTCTTTAACTGATAGCTTAAGCAATGTTTTATGATGTTTATTTGACCTTGCTGCTAATCTGCACCCCGCTACTGTGAGCTGCCAAATGCACGGTTGTTTGGATTTCCCTCTCCACCCCTTGCACTCACTCACGTTATCACCATCATTGTCACTCTGCAGTGCGATGTGTCCCGCACCGTCTCTCCGTGACTGCCACAGTGTTGCTCTGACCCCTCGCAATTGCTGTGAGGCTGCACCCAGTTGTTGCCCCTCTGCTGCCTGTCCATCTACGTCTGTGTGTAAGCAGCGTTAAATGGCCAATTCTGTAAGATCCACAAAACAAAATACGCCGTATTACTTGGAACCAGATAAGATGCTCACTGTTAGAAACTAAAGCATTGAATGTATCTGATAGTTTTACATGTAGTTGATGCAGGTTTTACAATAGACCCACAATCTGCTCTTGTACTAAAAGGTACTAGATAGGTCAGTAACCAAAAGTGTGCTGACAGAACAGATGCATTTGGTTTTGATGCATCCTGAATACTTTGAGAGGATTTCAATTTTCCCACAAAGGCAGAATAAAATGTCTTTGCTGTCCTGTAAATAATGGTCTTGTGTGTTGGTACCTGGCTGCCATAATAATTTTTACAGTAATACTGTATGATGCTCTACTGACAGCCTATCCTTTTTATTAAGGGTTGTCTTGGATAAAATTTCAAATTAATTTTCAAAATATATTTTTCCCTTTGCCGGAGAGAGGCAGACATGATCAGATGGGCGTTGTGGGGCAAAAGTTAGAGTGGAAAGACAATCACCTGTCTCAGATATTTGGAGATGACTAAGGAGGTCAGAAGCCCATTCTGACCAGATCACTCAATCTGTGACTTGGGTTTTGGGGTTGTTTTTTTCACTGACAACGTGGGGTTAAGCATGACTATTTCTTACTCCCTTTTCCTGTGTGCTTTACTGGGGGTAAAACACTGCCTTCTTGCTGTGTATATTTTAATGCACTGCATCTTTAATTTTTAGGATATTAGTGCCTTCTAATTAAAGGACACCTCTGCAAATCTGTCTCTGGGGGGAAAGAAGCCCTTCAGAAGACTGAACTTGTGTGGATATTTAAACTGGATTTACAGTGATGTGGGGGGTTTTTATGTTTGCAAACAGGGAGTCTTTAAGCAGCTGACTAGTGGATCACTCTTCCTGGCACAGTGGCTCTTACTGAAAATCTTTGTCCCAGTTCCATCATTTGAAATGTAGCTATGTTACTTAGAGCAGTTGTTTTCCATCTGGAAAGGAGAAAGGAGCTACTCCCTCCTGAATTCTTTTAAGTCTCATTCAAAAGGCTCTGGTCTCTTTTACTTTTTTTTTTTTTTTTTTTTCCTTTTCCTTCTTCTTCTTTCTCCTCTTGAGGAATCGCCCATTTCCAGTAGCCACCAGCTTGGAAAGCAAGTTGGGTCTACAAATTCTCAGCTCTAATTTTTAATCTCCATTTTTTATCATGAGTGTTCTGACTATTCACAAACTCCTGTAATGTTGGTTATACTGTAGCTTACAATAATTAGGTACCATCTTAGCAAAATCAACTCATGTATGCTCAAATAATGTGAGGCTTGTAGAGCAATTAGGGAATAGCTAATGAACAAAGCTGTAGCTCCCCCATGTTGTCTCACTATCCTCGTCCTTGAAGATTCAGAATAAGGGAGTATCTGAAACGTGGAAATCGATGCAATCCTACTTGGCACACAGTGTGCTGTGTGAACCAGATTTATGTTGGGGGTTACTTATCTGAAACCAATTTTAAATTAATTTAGTGAGGAACAAATAGGAAACATCCCCCAAACAAGGTTTTGTCTGAGATTTCTGGATTTCGGGGATTCCATTAGAGAGGGCAATAGCCTGAGAACAGCTTTTCTTATCACATCTTGTCCTTTTCACTTCAAGAGAGGATTAGAAAGTGCAGTGGTGCATAAGACTTAGTAATAACTATTATTATTTGTTAAGCGTTGTCTTATACGGTACTGAGAACATTGGGTTTCTGTCCTACATGGATCATTAATTTGGGTATGCAGGATTTTTCAAAGTGTCCTTGATGATTAGAGAGAGATTATCACAAAGTGCTGCACTTCTGTTTGGTGTTTGGTTTTGGTTTGGTTTGGGTTTTTTTTTTTCCTAAATGAAGGCACTGAGCTTCAGATTGAATCTAGTTAACTGTAGTAGACTTCTGGCTTGAGGATGAGATAAAGTATGTCAGACCACTTAACTAGGTCCTCTCTCAACATAAATTGATTGGAAGGAGATGTAGAAAAATCTTCTGCATGGGTTATCACGATTCTATGTCCACAAGGACTGTATACAACCTTCCAGTTTAAGATGGCAGTATCACCGAATGAAATCCAGGTGCTTGGGTTCTCAGACATTGTGATAGATCCTCTTCCTTTAGGATAATTCCTATATGCATTTGAAAGCCAAGGTAATGGGCAGCTGGACTCCCAGCTTCATTAATTGAGATATATCTCATTAAAAACCAAATGGTAAGGTTTTGGGTTTGGCACAAGGTGAGGGTTTCATATATCATTTTTTTCTCCTTTGTGAGAAGGGTTCTGTAGAAGCAAATTTTCATTCAAGTTAAATCAGGGTAGATTTGTGTACCTATTACTGATGCATAAATGAATAAAGGGAATAAAATCTGGAGGTCTATCCAATAGATTCATAGTAAGAAATATCCTGAAGAGACCTTTTAGTATTATCTGACCTTGAAAGTAAACCGGAATTTATTCAAATGCCATAGGAACAGATCGTATGCTTTTGGCCTTAGAATTCATAGGTTAACTACTGATAGAATTAATAACGAATAATTTTTCAGAAAAGGAGAACATATGGCTTGTTATCGCTGCCTTCAAGCCACAATCAGAACATTATCTAAATAACTCCAGAATACCAGCAGTATGTTCTCAAGCATCTAGTACATTAGAGCATGATTCCTCAAATACTTTGAGACTATGTATGTTCCATTGTTGATCTCTAAGCAGTGTTGTCTACGTTCTGACTTCTAAGTCCATTAAAATCCTTTCTATTGAGGATTTTATAAATGCGCTGTAATAATCTTTAGTGGGCTTGAGGTGACACTACAGATTTTTAGCTTGGGAACGCTCTTCAGAACTGAAAAAGTAATTAGTATCAGTCCAAATACCCACAAGTCTTTTTTTGTTTGTTTGTTTCATTTTGTTTCTTGTAATGTTGGCTCTCCTGTCGCTTATTTGGTCTGATTCTTATTCAGTGTAATTTTCCAGTCCTTTACTTATGTTCCTGCAAATCTTCATGAGTTGAGTAAATAGATGCAGCAGGATGAGCAGAGAAAACATAACTTGCACAATTTTTCCCAGGCACAGGAGCAAATATTGCAGTCTTCTCCCTGAGTTTTCTGCTGATTCTAGTGACCAGATGAATCTCAGCCAGCTCTGGCTAAAGACATTTTAAAATGTTTCCAGAGATAGGTGGGATAGTGTACACTGGGCTGCTGCTCCCACCAGGTTGCCGTGTACCTCTGCAGAAGGGAGAAGAGCTGGGACCAAGTGCACCGGGCAGGAGACTTGGAGCACTGGGAATTTAAACGTCTTGCTCATCTAATCTGGCTGTTAGCTGTTGTATTGCTCTCCCTTTGATTGATGTATCTATTTCAATGCTTTAAGAACTGGGACTCTTTCTCATCAGGGGTTTGTGCAGTGCATTACATGAGGGATCCTGACCTTGTCTGGGGCCTCCTGTATTTCTGAGAATGAAGTAATAATATAAGACTCATATGTTGAAGCAACGTTTTTAAAAGCTTGTATCTAACAACTGCAGTGGTTATGAAGTGTTGCTGTTGCTCCAAGTTAGTAAACACAAAAAGGGGGCTAACTCAGTTCCCCTTTCTTGGCCTGTGTGCTCAGAGGAAAAAGGAGAAAGTGGCTATTTGGGAGCAAGAAAGAAGAGATTGTCTTAAAAGAAAAGCCAAAAAAACCCCACCCACCCACCTCAATAAAAAACAAAACCAAAAAAACCCCTAGGCTCCACACGGTGGATCAGAATCATAGCTCTTTGCTGAACCCCACTCTGCAGAGATTTCTGGCTCCTTGCTGCGTTTTGAAGCTCTCTTGCCATCTCGCTATTAAAATTATCCTTAGGAGACAGCCTCGTGTCTTTACTTGGCTGCCTTTGCTTTTTTTCCTATTTCTTTTTTTCCTTGATGAGTCATTCTACCAGCTTATACCCTATCATCAGATAGACCAGACAATGAAGTCACTGGGGTTGCCTGAGAGCAAAATTGGCCCATTATCCACAACCACTGTGTCTGCCTTGTCACTGATAATACACCACTCGGGCTGGCCTTCTAAGTGTGATGGAAAATCACCAGTGATGAGAAACCTCCTATCCAAACAAAAATATTTGTTGAAGTTTTGTTGTGGGTGGGGTTTTTTTGGGGGGGTGGGGGTGGTGTTAAATTTGGTGAAATGCTTCCAGCTGAAAACAGGAAATAACACAAATAAAACTGGCGTTATATTTTGTCAATGTAGGAGGGAGAGTAAATTATCTGATAGTGTCCCTTTATTTGTGTGCAGCAGTTTTAGCCTTCTGAAATTAGCAATGGTGGGAAACTTTTATTAGTCTTTTAGTATAAACTAGAAGACTTTATATTTTATGTCAGAATGTATGAGAGAAAAGAAGGATGCTTGACAAAAATCATAATTCATTAACTCAGTACAGAAGCAATGTTGAACGATCATTTCTAGAGGAGCGACATGGGTAGAGAAATACTTGCCCCAGAGAACTTTAGTCTCGAAACAAGACACACCAAATACGAGAAGCAAACAATGCAAGGATGAGGGAAGTGACTTTTTCAAAATTGTATGCTAGGTTGATAGCTGGCTAGGAATAGTAATAAGGTTTTCTGTTTCCCAGAGAAATGTTTTTTCTG
>NW_009661368.1:9615508-9636528 GCF_000708025.1 Charadrius vociferus
TCATGGTTCTGATAGTGCTAATGGTTTGTGGTCTGCTCAATTGAAAATACAAATTGAAATAACAAAATGCAGCTGGTCTTTTGGGATCTATAGTATTCTGATGAGGAATTCCATAATAAGTGTTAATATTAAACCTTTTACAAGTCTGACTACTTGCATCAATAAAGGACAGAAGAAAAGCAGAACAGGAAGAAACAAAGTCTTGCAAAACGATGGCCTCCATAGAGACCTCTCTTCTTCCCTTTTGGTGTTTTTAAGAGGAAAATCTTTTTATTGCTTAGCTAGCCCATTCCAAGAGATGTGTCTATCAGTGTGCTTTGGAGAGACTAAAGTGGCTGAGTTTCATCATCTGTTAGGACCGATCATTCTTTTGATTCAAAACTGGTGCAGTCACAAGGGTTTTTTTTTTTTTTTTTTTCTATCGCCCAGTGTACCAAACACAGCCGAGCTCCATGCTTCTGTGCACCGTATGAACTTAATGTAAAAGGGTGCTTTCTGTTCCCCCTGTATCTCCAGTCCAGGAAACATTAGAGCATCTCTAAAGGTGACTGAAATACACTGGGAGAAAGGAGAATCAGACCTGCAATGTGCCGCTTGCTTCACCTGCTTTTTACGTCGTGTCTGCGGAGACCACAGAGACAGTCTCACTAACGCTGAGCTAGTGTCAGTTCAATTCTCCTGAGGAAGAGAGAACCTTAGGTTTGCAAACTCACCCCAGGATTACAGTCCAGAAGGTGACTAGTTTCGGCTTGTATGTTAAAGTCATCTTGCGCTATTTTTCCAGCCTGATTGTATCTTACCAACCGTCTGGCTGTGTCTTCCTTGCCTTGGCCGTTTTGCTGTGATTCTTGCTTATGCTGTTTGTCACAGTGATGGAAGATTAGCTCTGCGTGTGGTTTTTTTTTTCCCCTTTTTTTTTCCTTTTTTTTTTTTTTTCCCTTTTCTCATTTTCCCAGTGTGGCATTTAGGAAGGAGGCTGAAAATATTGAACAAACTGCTGATATCCCCAAGATTCAAATGTGTGAAAAAGACTCGTAAATGAGTCTAGCACGCTCAGAAACATTCTTAACATCTGTTCAAGCAGGAGTACCAATTCCCTTTCTCGGAAAGCACAATTTGTCCTCCCTGTTATTGTAGAACTTCATATTTATTTGGATTTGAATAATATCAAAGAGGAGCTAAGAAAAATAAACTCTCTGATTATGGATATAGCACTTAGAGTTGGAGGTGTGGTGCGGATAATACAGAATTACAGTTTTAACTGCCCAGTGTCCTCAGCTTCTCCTATATTGTAAGCCTTCTCCTCATTTAGCACTATGGAATGTGCCATGTAGTTGCCACCCACAGTTGCAAACCCTGTGGATTACATTCCCTGAACTGGTAGGCATGGAGTTAGTGACTGTTGTTACAGAGCAGGAAAATGGCAAGTGTTTTCCTCTGAAAGTTTGCTACTTACTAGAATGAAGCAAAGGCGCCTTAGAACTTAATAAAAATGATTTTAGGCTTTATTTATTTTCATGTATACTCCAGATGAGGGAAAAATCTCAGTAACTCACTCGAGTTTTGTCTGGCAGTAAACACATCAGGATTCTGTCTCCAAAATATAGTTACAAAACTCTCAACACTTCTGCAATTTAGTGAGAGAAAGGCTATAAATAGACAGACAGAGGCACAGCAGGGAGAATCCGAGGGTCCAAGCTTCCAGTCGTTTTCTTTAACCACAGTAAAGAATTGCAGACATAAAAAAGACAACTGAAGAGAAAAAAATAACTGGTAACTCTGAAAATGAAGAAGAAAAAAAAAAAGGAAAAATAAATGCTACATTTAATAAAAATGCCGAATCGTCTCAGCAGTTTAATGGGCTTTAAGACTGCTGCAGTAACATTCACTTGCTGCGGCAGAGCTCTGGGATGAAGTCATTGCTCGGGGCAGCCGCGCTAAGCCTGCGCCCATCTCACCACACAGGCTTTGCGCCCTGTAAGGCGCTCTGTGCACGCAGCCCACGGGGCGAGGATTCTGCTGTGGAATCACCGAGTGTCTTGGAGAATAGATCAGAGCTGTTATCCTCATCTCTGTGGCTAAACCGCTCTCTTGGTTGGGACTGCAGCATGCTATGAGCTGTGAATATGCTTTTGAGGACAGTTTTAATGCAGGTGGATGACAAATCTGTGCAATAGAGTGAGCATTCCAGGGAATGGAACAACTTTATTTAATTGCAGTTCGTCAATTAGCATTCCCCATTCAAGTGCCGTTTATTGCTACAAATGTCTTGTGATGGTAACAACAGTGGCTCTATTGCATTTATTCCACCTTTTAAAATCCATACCACTGCTTTTTATTGCTTTTTGACAGAGAAATTATGTAAGTCACAAGTCTTATTGCTGATGTGGTACTGAAAGATGAAATACTTTTCCTCCAGAACGTTAATGTGCTGCAAGTCTCCCCATGATTAAGAATGAAAATATACCAGCAGGTGTGATACAACAGACCAGAGAGAGTTCTGTGAAATTCAGGCTTAAAACAGGCAATAAAACTAGCAATGGTATTTCACCTTAGAGGCCTCCTGTGGGAGTGATCTATATTACCAAGAGTATGTCCCCTAGAATATGCCTGTTCCTTCAAGAATGATGAGATTCTACAGCTTTGATAGCAGTTTTCCAACTGCACATTGGTCCTAAAAACCTGACAAGTGTTCTTTCCCAAGAAAGAGGGATTTTGAAAGTGACCTCTAACACCAGCACAAGGACAGCAGTTAAATCTGATTATATTTGGTAGTATTTAACGCTTCAGGGAAGCTTGGAATTTAATGGATTCCAAGTAGAAGCCCAGAAAGTTTTGGTTTTGGTATGTGAACTAGGGCTTTGTGACTTTTGTATTTATTTTTGACTGATTAGGATTTAATTCTGTTCAGAAACAGGTTTGCAGTTGGCCAGGGTTACCGTGAGCTGAACCTCCAGGTGCAAGCATCTGGCGCCTGTTTTTTCCTGTGATTTGCCTCTCATCCCCTCTCTTTCCTGCAACAAACTAATACCTTATTCTCCATCAAGCTGTTCTAGTTGTGGGTACAACTTGTAACAAACTTAATATTATACTACCTGAAATTTGCTGAATTGTTGACATTTGGCACCCTGATTTCTGCATTTCCCTGCCATGATTTTCCATTTAAAGTATCCAAAGTTTCCTACCGTGCAAGCGTGAACATTCAGTGGCCAGTTCACTAGCCTTCTGCAGCGCAGCTGTCTTCTCATTCAGAGTCAAGTACATGGCTGTATATATTTTACTAGCTATGTAGGAAGCCCTCAAACTGGTCTTGGGTCAGAATCCAGGCAAGTGCTTAGACGCTTGTATAAATGACTACGCATGAGCCATTTCGCTTGACATTACCAGCATTTTTGCACTTTTCCAGTTGATGCCCTTTTCTGGACAAGGTCCTGTGAGGTAGCCTCTTGCAGATGCAAACCCAGGAGTGTTAACAAACTGTTGCCACGTCCACTTTCCACTGAGGTCATGCTTGCACTCCAGCCACCAACTGGCTCTCTGTTGCTATCACCCACCAGACTGCTATTGGCATCTTTCCATCCTGAGACGTGCACTGTTTACGCTTTGCCTGAACTTGGCCTTACATTGTCCTGAATTTCTCTTTGGGACTCAAGTCTAGCAGTGTCTTCTTGCCACAGAAAACCAAAAGGTTCTGGAAATAAAAGCATCTTCCAGAGACCTCTTAAAGAACAATTTCTTCTGTAATCCTAAAAAGGAAGGCCTGTATGAAAAAAACATTGGAAAAGTAGTAACACCTGCTCACCTTCCAGTCCAAGACTGCAAGTAAATCCTGTGAGTGTCTATGTAAGGGAGGGAGGAGGACAAGAATGAGTTAAGAGTGATAAAACATGACTGTTTGATGGTGGAATTTTGTAGTGGGATGGAAGAGCAGCTGTTCTCTATGGAAGTGCATATTGGGTGGGACATTGAACGTACTGTGTGAAACAGTGAATTTAGTATCAATTGTAATTACAGTACTCCTTAGACAACTCTGACTGCAGCTGTGTGGGCTATTTTACTTAGGAGGAGACAACTTAGCATTTTTTTGTTTGATAACTGCAGCAAAAACACCTTCTAACTTTCTCATCCATAAATCTCTCCAACACTTGTTTCTTGTTTTTCTATCCCAGTCACCAGCACATAAGCACTTGTCTCTATTTCCCAAGCAACCTCTGCTCCATGTTCAAACATCTCCTTTGAGGAATAGACTGTCGTTCAAATTTCTTTATATTAAACCAGTAAAAAGGGAAGAAAGTCCACTATCTGTGGCTTGTTGCGCACCTTTAGTACAATAGGAGGCTGAAGCAATGAAAGATTGGTACTGGAAGGCCTGTGTGAGAACCTGAGTGCTTACGTATCACTCTGCTCTCTAACTTGTGTGAGCTGGGCCTGCAGAAATTCTGTAAATGCCTATCTTTTTTTTCAGAAGCTTTGGCCCAGTAAATAAGGATTCTTCTGTTTGTACCTACTTTTGATGGCAAGGCCTATTTGATACATCTTTTTGTCCACTCCGTTCCGTGCAGTTGTGAGCACATGCCATCGGTCCTCAAAAAAAAAAAAAAAAAAAAAAGACTCCTTTTATGCAGAACTGAATGCAGTGATGCTAAATTCCTTTTACAGTGCAATGTCACAAGTGAGAAGAGCAGCTAGAGAATACACTTAACATGCATCCAACTTTTTTCTTTAGAAAAAATGTTGTATAACGAGAGCTTTGCTTTTCTCTATGTTTTTTAGTCCAGTACGTCTTTTTGGGTTGTTTTTTAATTCATACCTCATACTCGCAAGCCATTCATGGCAAAGTGCAAGTGGGAAAAGTCAAGCCTTTTGGTGTAAGACAGGTCTGAAAATAACCTCAGTATTTCACAGTAAGGGGAAATCAATAAGGGCAGCAGGAAAGAGAAGAATAGCTATATTAATAAACTGAGACTCTGAGTACAGTGGGGTGATGAGCTAAATGTAGCTATACCTGCAGCCTGAAAGATCATTCCCGCCACCGGAGCCAGTATGTGGTGGGAAGCTTAGAAGCATGGCCTACTTGTAGCTAGACACAAAAAATGTGGGTTGCTGCGTTCTTTTTTTGGGCTGGAGAGGGGTGTTTCCCCATTAGGATACAAAAATTATAACTCCAGAAACGTGACTCACAGACAAACTTCCAGCTCAGATTACTGAATTACATTTTGCTTGGTAACTGGATTCTGTGAAAGCAGCAAAATGCATTTAAAGTGGTCAGAGTATCTCTGATATTGAAAGTATGCCTTGATCAAGGGCAATAAGAATAAAATAGGCCTTGATCAAGGGCACTTACAGGTGCAAGCTTTTTAAAGGAGGTAGCTGGGTGGGTGTTTTCCTTTCATACAAATGGCTGTATCATCATTTGAGCTACGTCAGAAAGTGAACTAAATTTATACTAGATTACTGATGCCTAAGTAAGTTATTGAAAAATATTGGAGTGAGTATTAAATAAACTAGGCTTGATGACACATATATAAAACATTTGATCAGTAGTCTAGCAAGTTGAGTTCTTTTATCTCTAATTTCTTGTTGGGCTATGTCTCCTTCTGATGTCTTAATCTGGCTGGAAAAGAATGTCCCTTATTTGTCTACACTACCTTGAATATTAATGCTGCCTTCTACACTGCAGTGCTTGAAACTCTGTAAGGAAACATCTTAAAGGAAGATTATGCAGTGTGTGGAAATTACAGGGGGAGGAAAAGGAATAACCAGAAGTGCATGGAAGAGGGACTACTAAGTATATTTTTGGTGTGTATTGGAAGGGAGGGAGCAGGAAGAAGGGTTGCTATGTAGAACTATTGTTCTCTGTATCATTCAAGGCTCAGACAGGTGGCTTACGTGAACACAATGCTTCTGTGCTTTAATATATAGGTTCTGTAAGTTTTTGTAATTTCCTTGGTTCTTCTGTAATAGGACAACCTAATTAGACATGGTTAGTACTTAGATTGCATTAAACTTGATCATATGTACAGAAAATACTGGATCCAATTAGGATCCAAACAGCAACCAGTTGAGAAATGTGCGGGTAGGACAGTTACACACTTAAATACAAATGCCTGCTGTTTTTAGAGTTTCAATCTCCTCTACTGTTTAATGCAACATGAGAATATGAGGGAGGAAAAGCTGCTTGCTTTTGGGGCTTTCCTGTTGCTAACAGCTCGTGTGTGAAGAGGAAGTTTGGATGGGGCTTTCACTGAAATCAGCGAGATCTGTATGTGCGGATCTTAGAGTTTGCCCCCCCACAATTAACTAGAATATAAAGTTTTTTCTATTATTTGCTGTAGATGCAGAGGAAAAGGAGCTACTTGGTAGATAAAGTCTTTTATAATCCCACGGAGCCAAATGGGTGTGCCAGACCAGGCTGGATGAAACCCTGAGCAAAGCTGTCTGACCTTGGGGGTTGGACTAGATGATCTCCAGAGGTCCCTTCCAACCCTAACCATTCTGTGATTCTGTGACCTCAAAATGGACCTTGATTTGTGTGGCTGGTTGGACTATATGACTTAGTTGCCTTCCAACATGAATTATCCTATTCTCTTTGATTTCTTTTGCTTGATACAGAAAGCTTAAACTCATTATGTGCATAAAGGGAAGGTGGGACCATTTCATTTAAATAAATGATGCATTTGATGATCTTATATTACAGAAAAGCTTTACAAGTTAAGCATTCGCATATTAAAATTTTTTTGATAAGGGAAATACAAGCACAAAGAAAAAGATCAGAGAAAGATGAATGCCCATCACCTTTTACCTTGCCAAGTTTTAGTATCAATGACAAGTGGGAGAAAAAAAAAAAAAAAGTACAAATAGGAAAAAGGAATGGCTGGTCTTACACAAGATCAGTTCTTGTCTCGACTCAACACCACTTACCCCTCAGGTACCTTCACATTTGTAACTAGTCTAGTTAGACTAGTTTAGAAAGAGTTTTGAAAGACTATATATAAACTTATAATGTGGGACTAAACTGAATTTGGTGTGACTAAGATGATTCTACATAAAAGAAAGCACTTGCAGGATTAGAGCCTACAGGCTTTGATCAGTAATATTTTGCCATAATACTTTTTTCCAGACATATTCTTGGCTACTGCATAATTCCCTAGCCTTATTATGGTTCCTATTAGTTACTATTGCTTACCATATTTCTTTGACATATTTCTGCCTCTTTTTGGTTGCTGTTCTTACGCTGTCTTGTCACAACTGGTGATGGTGCATTATCATACCAAATAAATGTAGTTTCTGGAGTGCAATTAAGCTGCAGAGAAATGAGTGGGTAATTCCTGCCCGTGACCTGAATTTCATTCCTTGCATTGCCACTGACTTACCATGTGATCACGGATGAATTTCCTCATTAGGAAAATGGGGCTGATTATTTACCCCCAGGGCATAGTACTACAGTGTTACAAATGACAAAAGCCAGGGAAGTACAAATTTCTTTGGAACTCTCCCAAATTCTGTCCATTGACCGTATGCTAAAAGTCATGGTGGAGACTCTTATCTACGCACTCCGCGGGGGGAACAGGGTATTTCTTGTGCTAGTAGAGGAATGCTTAATGCATTGGTTTTGTTACTTGATTGTGGTGTGATATATTAGAGGAAATCTGCAGCAGAGAATGTTTGTAATACAATGATGTCAATGCAGTTCATGCAGCAAGGTAAAGAATGGTGCATAAGCTATAAATACACGCTCTGTGCTTTGCCTTACTTAAGCTAGTTCATCATTTAAACCCTGCCTGATAATGAAACAGCAGAAAGTATATTAGTATGTTTGCTGTTAGTTGCTGTAAATATGGGTAAGATGGAGCTTTTGCAGTTAGCAAAAAGCAGCAATCGTCTGCCTCTTCTTTCAGGTGAGACAGTAGAGGATTTGTGTTACTTTAACTTGCATCTCCTTTTTCTGCTATTGGAAGGGCTTATGCACACCAGAGCTTATCTGGTTTTGTTTGCTTGTTTTTAATTGCATAAGCTGCTCCAATGAAAACTCTTCTCATAGAACTCACCTTTTCTCTTTGTCATCTATAGTACCGAATTAAGAGGCAGAGACAAAGGTGTGATCTGTTGAAAGGACTCCACCACACTTATCGGCGAAAAGGAAGACTTTGATGATCATGGTATCTTTAGAATAAAATAGACTATTTCAGTTGGAAGGGACCTACAAGGATCATCTAGTCCAACTATCTGACCAGCTCAGGGCTGACCAAAAGTTAAAGCCTGTTAGGGCAGCCTTGGCTGCAGTGACCATGAGATGGTGGAGTTCATAATCCTTAGGGTGGCGAGGAGGGCATCCAGCAAGCTCACTACCATGGACTTCAGGAGGGCAGACTGTGGCCTCTTCAGGGATCTGCTTGGCAGAGTACTGTGGGATAAAGCCCTAGAAGGAAGAGGGGCCCAGGAAAGCTGGTTAACATTCAAGGACTACCTCTGCCAAGCTCAGGAGCAATGCATCCCAATGAAGAGGAAGTCGGGCAAAAACACCAGGAGGCCTGCATGGAGGAAAAGAAGCTCCTGGACAATCTCAAAAAGGAAGCCTACAGAGGGTGGGAGTAAGGACAGGTAGCTTGGGAGGAATACGGAGAAATTGTCCGAGCAGCCAGGGATCAGGTTAGGAAAGCTAAAGCCCAGGCAGAGTTAAATCTGGCGAGGGCCATCAAGGGCAACAAGAAAAGCTTCTATAGGTATGTCAGTGACAAAAGGAAGACTAGGGAAAATGTGGATCCTCTTCGTAAGGAAAGGGGAGACCTGGTCACCTGGGACATGGACAAGGCTGAGGTACTCAACAGCTTCTTTGCCTCTGTCTTCACCGGCAAAGGCTCTAGCCACACCGCCCAAGTTGCAGAAGGCAAAGGCAGGGACTGGGAGAATGAAGAACTGCCCAGTGGAGGAGAAGACCAGGTTTGAAACCATCTGAGGAACCTGAAGGTGCACAAGTCCACAGGATCTGACAAGATTCATCCACAGGTCCTGAGGGAACTGGTGGATGAAGTGGCCAAGGCACTATGCATCATATTTGAGAAGTCGTGGCAGTCCAGTGAAGTTCCCACTGACTGGAAAAGGGGAAACATAAGCCCTACTTTTAAAAAGGGCAAAAAGGAAGACCCAGGGAACTATAGACCGCTCAGTCTCACCTCTGTGCCCGACAAGATCATGGAGATCCAGGAGATCCTCCTGGAAACTCTGCTAAGGCACATGGAGAATAAGGAGGTGATTGGTGACAGCCAATATGGCTTCACCAAGGGCAAATCATACTTGACAAATTCGACAGCTTTCTATGACAGTGTTACAGCATTGGTGGATAAGGGAAGAGCAACAGACATCATCTACCTGGACTTGTGCAAGGCATTTGATGCTGTCTCGCATGACATCTTGTCTCTAAATTGGAGAGACGTGGATTTGACAGATGGACCACTTGGTGGATAAGGAATTGGCTGATGGTCTAGTGGAAGGTGTCCCTGCCCATGGCAAGGGGGGTGGAACTAGATGATCGTTAAGGTCCCTTCCAACTCTAACCATTCTGTGATTCAGGGTACTGTCCAAATGTCTCTCAAACACTGACAGGCTTGGGGCATTGACCACCTCTCTAGGAAGCCAGTGGTTGACTGCCCTCTCAGCTCCCTAATGTTCAGTCTAAACCACCCCTGTCACAGCTTTGAACCGTTCCTACGCATCCTGTCACTGGATACCAGGGAGAAGAGATCAGCACCTCCCTCTCCATCTTTCTTGTGCACCTAACTGTATGGTAAATATGGACATTACATCAATACCAACCTAGGTCTCTGCTTTGGGAATTTCAATGGAGAGGTGAAAAACTAATGTGGATATAGCCCAAAATAGTGCAGCAAAAAAATGTCTATCTCAAACAATTTTTGCAGTAAGTCCCTTATTTTATAAAATATTAACTATGGAGAATAGGAGGAGAGCTACCTGAATGAAATAATTTCTATAAAAAATGGCAACATTTAAATCCAGGAATAAAAAAGAATGCCTGCAGTGCCTGATGGGGAATTGTAAGCTCTTGGTTTATGCTTCCAGAATCTTCTATGGACCCAGTTCTCAGGCTGGATTGCCACATGCCTGGAAAACAATGCACCTCCACCACAGGCTGCCCTCCCTTTTTCTGCAAAAGTCCTGAGTGTGCGAGTTACAAACAGAGAGTTCAGCCTAGAGAGGAAGATAAAATTATGAAACCTTGAAAGGCTGGCCTTTCAGTATCCAAGTATTTCTCCCTCCTTCCTCCCTCCCCTAAACATGAAAATACTATTGAAAACAATAACAACTATTTTGTATTCCATTGGCTTCTGACTGGGTCAAGATCAAGGCAGTTTTTAGAGCGGTAAGAAAGTGTTAATAAAAATAAAAGACAAAGAAAGAAAGAAGGAAGAAAACTATGGAATCTGGAAACTGTTGGGTTTTATTTCTTTTTTTTACTGTGTCCAAAACAGATGTTTGGCATTTTAAATTTCACTTTCTGCAAGGTTCATGATAGAAAGAACATGCTTCAGCAAATATTCCCGAGTAACTTGTTCACAAACTTGTTTCCGTAGTCTAATGCTGATTACACTCCAGCACCGGTATTCTCTTGGCTATTATCTAATCCAAGTTTTATTCAAATTAAATACAAATCCCTTTTAGCTAAGCTATCAGAGCACTTTCCTGAGCAAACACAAATCGAATACCTTATCTGAGGGAAGTCTGCATTCTTGACTTCCACACGAACTTGAGACATGAGAGGATGTTTGCTGTTACTGAAGGCACCTGAAAACCTCTATCCTCCTCAACACATTCTCTTTAATTGTAATTAGTTTCTAATCTTCCGTGTCTCCTAATGAAATGCATTTGTGGTTCATGTCAGGGTTGTTTTGTTGGGTTTTTTTCTTCCAAAACTGAAGTCTTTCATGCTTTTCTGCTGAGCCATCAGAGTGCCTTTTTTAAACAAAATCTCATCTGCCTTTATGATTTTGATTTGCAAGGTGCCCATAAAACTCGAAGCAAACATTTGCTCTGCATTACACAAAACAGGAATTTAATTACTTGTTTTATATCTTCTTGATATCTTTCTTTATCATTTCCAAAAATAAAATATGATGGCAGCAATGAAACATATCTTCCCAAACGTCTGCATTCATTACCGGTACCAATAATCAAGGCACTGATTCAGCAAAGTTCTCAAGTGTCTGCCCTGATTTTAAGCACAAATAGGCATATAAAGTCAATTCACAATTTTTTGTAGCTATGTTTTACAGCGTTTTATTGTTGCCGTTGCTCTCCCTATTGTTGCCAGGCTCTCCCTAACTGCAAACAGTGTGGCTTTCTTGGTGCGCACATCTATGAGTTTTGTTTAAGTCAGGAGTTAGTAAATTATGCAATGTTTAACAAATTGTTCTTCATGAGGCAAATGCTGCTCCGATGGAAGTCTGTGGCAACATTTCCTGGTTTCAGTTATAATAGAAATAGGCTCCAGTGGAACAGATTATGGGAATTTTATTCATTTCAATAGGGATATTGACTAGTTAGACACACAAGAGGGTAAAATGCTTTTTCTTTCATCAATAAGCTAAGTGCTTCTCTGGAAAAATGTATGGTTGTTATGCTTTAAATGTTACCACTGTGCATCATGTCCCAGTGCTGTAAATCCATAACCCCTCCAAATCAGCCTGAAAATACAGACTGTTGAACCAGAAGAGATACTGAACTGCAGCAGGGGTGGGGAAAGACGGGGAAGGATGTCTCTGGTTTAGACACTTTTAGAATGCAATGAAGCGATAATGTCAGAACAAGATGTACTTTTTAGGAGCAGTCATTCATTCACTACTGTCAAGCTTGCTATAACCTATAGCAAATGCATCTATTCAGTGTTCTTGTATGACCCTAGTGTGGAGAAGGGAACTTCAAACCAAACTGTCAGGTTTGTGCTTTGCGAGTTCGACAGCAAACCCACTCACCAAGTTTGATGTGAGTGTAAATATATACTGGGAAATAGAGCCGTCACTGACAGACTTACCAAACCCAGACTCTTGTTTTGGAGCAGACCTGCTCCAAGATAAATTGTGTGCGATGCAGCCAACTGAATTAATTTGCACCACAATAATTTTAAAATGTGAGGTTTAACTGTCAATGAGCCCATGCGTCTGGATTGTTTGCTTGCTGTTTTACTTGCTATGATGAAAGGAAATGACCCAGATGTAGGGCTTGGGGTTTTTTTCACACACATGAACAATATATGCATGTGCTATATCCTGCCCCTCCAAGTTTCAAGAAGGCTTTTATGGTAGTTAGTGCTTACGGGTGGCATTTTGTTCTGAATAGCAGAGTAACAACAGAACCACTCTGTCCCTGTTCCTCCAGCTGCAGAAACAGTGGTGGGTCTGCAGTGGCCGGCTGCACCAGCAGCTTTGGATGAAAGCCGGGTGGGCTGGTGGACACTCTCCCTTACGCCTCATTCTTGAAATAGTGCCAGGGAGCCCCCGAAGAATATCTCCTTTGCACACACCGGGAGCTTTTTGCCGCCTCAACAACTCCCTCAGAAAGGGAAAAGGAGGAGGGTCACCAAGCAAGTCTATCGGTCCTGTCCACACTTAATTGGCAGGATCAAAGAGGATCCCTAAGCATTTAGTGTCTTTAAATAAACAGATCTCTGGCAGAGCGCATACAAGACTGCTTCTGTGTGAGACAATACTTTCATAAGGAGAAATGGTGTAATTGAAAAGCGGCAGTTTTTTCTTCCTACTTATGCATCAAGGCAAACAGCTCTCCAACATCCTATGTTCATGTGCAAGGGAATGACAGTAAACAATTGTGCATAACAGTTCAGTGGCTGAATAAAAAAAATGCAAAAGGGAGGAATCAGGTTGAATCAAATGAGAGCAGAAGCAATGCTCTTTCAGGAAAAACAAAACTGAAGGATTCTCTGGAGGGATACCATGAAATGGTTCCTTCAGTCCAGCCTGTGGCGGGCAGGGGCTGATGGTGACCATTGCAGAAACTGCAGCTGTGGTGGTGCCAAATGTGTCCCCTGTTTGCAGTGGCTGCAAAAAAGCAGTTGAGAGTGGCAGAGTACAGCTAAGCCTTCGTCAGGTGTGCATTACCTTGTGTAGGATATTTAACAAAACGCTTAGCTGAGATGCAATCTGCTGCTGTGATTTGGGATGGGCACAAGTGACTCAAATTTCATTTCTTTGTTATACAAAGAACAGAAGTTACACCCATAGTTCCTGGAGCTGTGATACATACGGTGAAAGGGAACCTTGAGTTAATCCCTGCCAGACAGGCTTGTGTGTCCCATCGGGACATAGCTGTAGTTCTGCTGCTAGACAGGATAGGACAGAGCCTGCAAACACTCTGCCTGGAGATCTCCGCTGCGGTACGCGTGCCGGGCGCGGAGCGTGGTTTGCCGTGTTTCCCTAGCACGCCGCCTTGCCAGCAGCTCCACCACAGCATCAGCGTGAGGTGGTGAAGGGCCCTGCATGGCTCGGGACGGCTGGGAGGGCAGCGGCTCCTGACTGACACTCCTCCATTCATCTTAAGAGACAAGGCAGTGGAAGAAGCACTTGTGCATCCTTATAGTATTCTGTACTTGGACATCATTGCATTCTAGATTTAATTTTCAATGATAAAATACAATTTGTGTAATGTGTGGAAAGGTCTGATACCAGTGTGCTGGAAGGAAACTACGGCTAGAAGCATGATCGTGTTCCGTTTCAGGCTAATTGAGTAAGAAAAACGCAACAAGATAAAACGAGAGGAGGGAGAGGTGTTCCCCGATTCACACAGGGTACCTAATAAAAGGGAAAGGAGAGCGTCGCGGTGCAAACCTGTGCAGTGTCTCTTTGGACAAACCCGTGCGGACGCGGTTCGGCCTGGCTTCTCCAACAGCAGAGCCTCTCCTGTTCCCTCCTTCCCCTCCCCACTCCCGAGGGCTGCTGTCTGGGACAAAAGAGCAAATGCCATTGTCTAGAGCAATCCCCAATTTACTCCCAAGTCAGGCGTGGAGCATGTGGAACTTTTATGAGCTCCCTCGCCCTGGCCTGCCGCTGACCTGACCCTGCCCGGCACAGGTCACCGCCATTCAGCACACAACAATGCCATTGACATGCCCGCTTCGTCAAGGGCCTCTTCAGCACCCAGAACGCCAGTCACACACGATTTTGCTGAATAATGCTGGATAGATTTGTGAGATGTGCCTGTGTTTTGCTATGCCATCCGCTGAACAGCCACGAGTGAGGTTCGCATAGCAACGGTGAGAACAGGGAGGCCGAAATCTCCATCGTCTGGGGCAGCCGGCCCCATCCCTATGAGGGTTAAATAATCTACCACTGAGCTGAAGGGCTGATAAATATGCAAATTGATGGCTTTTATCGCCTCTTGGGCTGCAGTGAGAGAGGTGGGTGTGTGACAAATGCAGGCCTGAGCTCCTAAGTGAAGAAATAAAGTGTGATTTATACCATTTTAAATCTAGGGGCTAAAATAGCCAACTTGAAAATGTCAATACCTCTTTAAATGTGGGTGGCATGTAAATTGCAACCACGTATGCAAAGAGCGACAAAGATTTAAAGAGTGTTGGGGCAAAATGAGTTTACAGGCTTGCGTAAGGGTCTAAGCAACACCGAGGAAGGAATTATTTTAACCACCAGGATGGCATCAGTCCTTAGATCCCGACTCCAGGGTGCAGGTTTTTTTCTAAACCCGTCTATTTTTAAAAAATAATTTTAAAATAAGTTTGACATTTTGTGTGAGGAGCTGTTGAGAAATTCCTTATATAATGTTCCCTCAGCGAAATACTAAAGCTTAGCTGGTCTGAATTTGGCTGTAGCTGTTCGTTGCGCTTACTGGAGTCCCTCCTCTGCCCCCTCCCCCTGCTCCTTTTTTCATATTGAAAAATAAAATATAGATACGGCAAACTGTTACAAATCTAAATTCTACAGCCATAAATACTGTAGCAAATAATCTTTTACGCCCTCTCTTCCCTTCCTCCTCTCTAAAATGTATTTGAAACACAATTACTGTGTTTAATGATTCAGTTTGTGAAGACTTTGTCACTAGGACAATGAAAGTGGCTCAAGTGTGATAAAGCAAACATACCAATAAACCTTGTTTTTATTGATTTGTGGGAAGCTCAATTGTCTGGGAGAAACAGAGAGAGCTGACATCACCCCCTGGTCCCACTGGAATGCAGTGATAAGTGTCAGCCTATTTTTCTTACAGGCAATTTCTCTGGCTATGTGATGTCTGGCTGCAAATTTAAAGCAAATGACATTCCACAATCTGGTAGGGATGGGAGGTGAAGTCTGCATTATTTGTTTTAGCATTCAAAATAATTTTGTGTCTGAAAATTTCTCCAGTGTCTAGACAAGATGTATTACTTACCTGCTGAAAATATTAAAATTTTCTACTGTACAGTCAACACAGCTACTTTCATAGTAAGCAGACAGATTCAATTTAAGATTTTTAGGCTCCTATTTGCAGCATATAATAATATTATTATTACAGCTGGGGGAGCCAGATTAACTCTGGTTCAGGTAGTCAAACACAGTACCACTCTGTCCAGGCAGCATTTTCTTTAAAAGCCTCTGAAGCATGTTCATTTAAATCTTTTGCATTTTGTTGCCTTTCAGCACAAACGCAGCAGCACGTCTGATGGGGAAACTGCTGGGGCAGCTGTGCATACAAAACACAGTATGATCACAAGAGCAATATGAGCAGTGTCTTTTGTTTCCAGCTGCTGTATTCTACATGCTCCTTTACTTTTCATAATCTATTTAAATATGCTAGGCAGGCAATTTTAGGAGTACGCATACTTGTCACTGCATAGAAAGATCTTTGGTAAAGGAATCTTGGGTTCAGTTTCTGATTCTTCAGGTAGCTGTGTTCTGGCCCAAGCAATTGCCTCAGTAGTAGCTTGTGTTGCGTTTTTCATTCTTGGGTTTGAATGTGCACGAGTAGTGTCTGTGCCTTAGTCTGACATAGGCACATAATGGTTACTTGGTGCTCAGCATATAAAGCTGGGGGAAGAAGATGGAAGGGGGGATGTTCGGAGTGATGGCGTTGTCTTCCCAAGTCACCATTAGGCATGATGGAGCCCTGCTTTCATGGGGATGGCTGAGCACCTGCCTGCCCACAGGAAGTAGTGAATGAATTCCTCGTTTTTCTTTGCTTGCATGTGTGGCTTCTGCTTTTACTTATTAAACTGTCTTTATCTCAACCCACAAGTTTTCTCGCTTTTACTCTTCCAATTCTCTCATCCCAGCCTGGGGGAGTGAGCAAGCGGCAATGTAGTGCTTAGGTGCCGGTGGGGGTTAAACCATGGCAGCAAGCCAGCCAGGCCTTCTCTGTTCCTGGCTGAAAGCCAAGGCCATGCATCACCTCATTTCTTCGGCTGTTTTTGTGATTGCCCATGGAAATCCCATAGAGGTTGAGTGCTTCATTCTAGGACATCTGTAATTAGGTGCTTTTTGGTTTCTGACTTCACCAAGATGGTCTGTAAAAAAGCCAAGACTAGAAACTGGAAGGACCCCACGCTGCTCCCCACTGAATCTGGGAAAAAGCATTCTTGGATGTGGGTCTTGGGACTTGGCCACATCTTCTAACTTCTACGCTGTGTTGATGCCAGTGCTGCAGTGACAAACTCAGTTCTTTATGGCATCACGGTAAACTTCCTATATTTATCAGTTTCTAACCTGAGCGATTCCATTTACCTGTCTTCATTCAACTATACCTGTTCAACATTATAACTGAAGGCTTAAGCGTGGCCCTCATATGCCCAGACTCTGCCAACTCTATCAAGACAGCTGCACTGAACTCATAGTGAACATGGCAAGCTGAGGATCCCCAGCAAGTCCATTAGTGTGCCTCTACCATGGCTGCCTTCAAGTCCGCTGCCTTTCTTCTCTAACTTTTCTGGAACAACTTTTCTTTCATGCTCATTTGTCCTCATCAATCTGGAATGTGTCTAGAATCACTAGGACCTGATTCCATACATTTGGAATTCTCCCTCAGATACTCTAAGCAGAAACGAACCATTCATACACTAGATGATGGTTTTAACATAAGTAATCTCATGCCCATATACTAGCTACATTTCTATGAGCAAAGCTGTTTCTAAGAAAATATTGTTTAAATCTTTGAACCAATGAAGACCAATGGGTAAACTAATCATTAGAATATTCTTGGTTTCCTATATGAAAAGTATCAAGAAGGTTCTGTTCTAGTCCCGTTACAACAACTTGTAATATTTTTTTTCAAGATCACTTGATTTATGATTTCTGTATCTATATCATCATGAATGAGGAAACTCTGCACTTTTAGGAAAGATGAATTTCTTAGCTACAGTAGTATTGAAATTCATAGAATCATAGAAACATAGAATGGTTTGGGTTGGAAGGGATCTTAACGATCATCTAGTTCCACCCCCCTTGCCATGGGCAGGGACACCTTCCACTAGACCAGGTTGTTCCAAGCCCCGTCCCACCTGGCCTTGAACACCTCCAGGGATGGGGCAGCCACAGCTTCTCGGGGCAACCTGCGCCAGGGGCTCACCACCCTCACAGGAAAGAATTTCTTCCCAATATCCAATCTAAATCAAGCCTCTTTCAGTTTAAAACTGTTCCCTCTCGTCCTATGGCTCCCCTCCCTGATCCAGAGTCCCTCCCCAGCTTTCCTGGAGCCCTTTTAGGGACTGGAAGGGGCTCTAAGGTCTCCCCAGAGCCTTCTCTTCTCCAGGCTGAACCCCCCCAACTCTCTCAGCCTGTCTTCACAGCAGAGGTCCTCCAGACCTCTGAGCATCTTCGTGGCCCTCCTCTGGCCCTACTCTAACAGGTCCTTCTTATGCTGGGGGGTCCAGAGGTGGACGCAGTACTCCAGGTGGAGGCTCACCAGAGCAGAGAAGAGGGGCAGAATCCCCTCCCTCACCCTGCTGGCCACGCTGCTGGGGATGCAGCCCAGGATGCGGTTGGCTTTTGGGACTGCAAGCGCACATTGCTGGCTCATGTTGAGCTTCTCATCCACCAACACCTCAAGTCCTTCTCCTCGGGGCTGCTCTCAATCCATTCTCCACCCAGCCTGTGTTTGTGCTTGGCATTGCCCTGACCCACACGCAGGATCTTCTACTTGGCCTTGCTGAACTTCATGAGTTTCACACGGGCCCACCTCTCAAGCCTGCCCAGGTCCCTCTGGATGGCACCCCCTCCAGCATGTCGACTGTTCCACACAGCTTGGTGTCGTCGGCAAACTTGCTGAGGGTGCACTCAATCCCAACATCCATGTCGCCAAGAAAGGTGTTAAACAGCACTGGTCCCAGTACCAACCCCTGAGGAATGGCACTTGTCGCTGCTCGCCGCTTGGACATCGAGCCGTTGATCACTAAATACTATGATTCTTTCCTGAAAATTAATAAGTCTCTCCAATTATGCTGCCTTTACTCAAATGCAATATTATCTTAAACCAAAAATTGCCTGGGATGTTTTAAGGAAAAATATTTGCAACTACTTCCTTTCTCATTTTATCTATTCAGCATATGCTACCTAAAGTGTACAGTTTGCATTGAGATAATAGCACGCATGTTAAGTTAGCCCACTTCAGCTGATGTATGGGCAAAAGACAATAAAGAAATATTTTTGTCCTAGGGGGAGAATCCAAGATAGACAGTGGATTTTCAGTTTCTAAAGAATGGAAAACACGTCTTACTGAATTTCTGTAAATGTAGTCGTTCTGGTATATATGTAGCATTTTGTCTAGCAATCTCAAGGCATAGATAATATATATTACAACATATCCATCAACATGGATAGACAATATTCTTTTTCTTGGGGTTTAAATTTGGACATCTTTAAGTATATCAACAGAAGCTTGATGACATGTTTTTGCTCTTCAAGCTCATTAAAAAGGAAAAGCTTCTGTAAGAAATGCTTATTTTTAGGGTGGGTTTAAAAAACAAATTGATTCCACAATTGTCTCTTTATCATAAAAATATACTCTTCCTAAAGTCAGGCAAAAATGCCTTCTGATAGCAACGTGTGCCACAAAGATGCTGGACAGGAGCAAAATAAATCAGGCCATGAACCCTGAATACAAAATCTGTATTTGTCCTCCCATCTGTATTTGTTTGACCTGTTTGTTTTTGTTAACAGGTTTCAAGCCCTCTATAGCCCCAAAAGGCCCTTCACGTTCTCCAGTAAACAAAATGACTTTGTCATGTTCAAACTATCAAGCTGATAGTGCAATTAAAGGTAGTAAACTGTAACAAAAGGTTGCACAATTAAGTCACCAGAGACTGTGTAGCGGACTTGTTCAGTGAGAAAGTAATACAATTTTGCTAGCCTTTAACAGGTCTCCCTCTTCAATTCTTTAATGCTCGTATTTTAACTGTAGTGAACAAATCTTGTGTCTTTCTTCATGCTTCTTTGCAACTCCCCGTGTTCCTTATTAAGAGTTTTATGTTTCCAGCATTTCCAAATGCCAGTTCTCAAACATCATGAGCCAGGCCTTGGGGAAAAAGAAATCATGAGATTGGCTTAACCCAATGTACTTTGAATTCCTTTTATTTCCCTTCTCTCTTTGGGGCTGAAAGGGTACTGGCACTTCATCTTTTCCCACTTCTTTCCACAACCATGAGAACTAGAAATATGAACTAGAAATATAATTTTTTTAAAAAAATTAAACATGAGATTGCTTTGCAATGCATGAATCTAGCAGCTGGGGCTTTAAAAAAGCAAAATCATGAAATATCGTGAGACTTGCAGCTGAATGCAGAGTGCTAAGTTGGAGAGTGCTGAAGGCTGAAGAAACTCATGTTATTAAAGTAAGTCAATTGTAATGACTTAAAAGAGCTAAGAATCAAGAGCAACAACACTAGGAAAATATCCTTCTGTCTGTGTCCAAGTTTCAACCTTTGTTAGAGCGCACCTTGATGTATGGATGCCAGCAGCACAGCCCAGCGCATGTGAACAAAGGCAGGCAAGAATTATTAGGCTCCCTTGCCTTGCCTATTCCCTCACTGCAGGATGCCCCCAGTGAGACTCACAGCCAGCCTGCTGCAGGACACAAAGCTCAGACAGCAGAATGACCTCACTCGACCTTCAGATTTGTGAACCTGAGTGCAGGTTTTGAGTTGCTTTAGATATTAACGCTGTTTCCACATTTTGAATATGTCAGACTCTGGCTTTCTTGTGAGATGGTGATTAGAAAATATTTTGTACATCGCAATATCATCTTTTCTATCGGCTGTCCCAAGACACTACACTTTTCCAACAGGGTCTGTCTGACCCTTTCCTATGACTTAAAGGCTACAACCTCCCCATCCTACTGGCAGAAAGTTTTCCCTCCTACCTAACCTGTTAAAGTAATAGCCCGGTGCTTTCCTGTCCTTCCCATCAGAGGAGAGATTATTCCTTTTCCCTTTGCAGCAGCCACTTACATATCTGGAGGAGTATCATATCATCCTTCAGTCTTCTACTCTTTGAATTAAGCACTCAGATCAAAGGTATTGTATTGTACTGCAGCTTAAAACCAGCTTACATAGAGGCCCATATTTCCTACGGGAGTTTTTTACTTTCATTGCTTGCAGGGCACGTCCGTTGCCTTTCTTAGAATTAAGCCCCTGCTAACTTGGATCCCTCACAGAATGAACAGAGAAGCTGCCCCGCCGATACCCCTGTCTGTGGCAGTGCAGTTCCTGCCCTACTGCTGTCTGCATTCTTATTTTCAAACTGCACGCAGGTTTTGTTCTTCACTTTACATTTAATGTAATTGAACAGACAAAATACCTGTGAAGAGGTATTTGAAAAGGTAATACTGACAAAATTATAGGGACTCACATAAGCTGGGTAAACACTGGAAGAAATACTTATATCAGCAAATAAATAATAGAAGGTAAGCTTTGAGCCTAGGAGTTTGCCACGTTGAAATACATCAATGAGTAAACAAGAGGCTGGTGCTTTAAAAGGCGGTGAAGACAATTGGGAATGTGTGTGAAACCAGTCTTG